>NC_081415.1:131611159-131776159 GCF_030272615.1 Cryptomeria japonica | reverse complement strand
GAATGTATCCCAACCATTTTTTGTTTCCTTTGAAACTTCTGTAACTCTACCTACCATTAGTGAAATTTGCTGGTGTGCAGTGGAAAAAATTGTCCGGTTGGCCTGAGTTATCAGATCATCAATTTCCTTAGGTGAGTTAATCGGGTATAGTGCAAGTAATTTTTCTATTTTAATTTTCTTATCCAACTCAATTATTCCTTGCCTTCTGGCCTCAAATCTTTTATATAGTTCATCAGGAATTTCATTTAAGACTTGCAACAAAAACTTTTTATACATGTCCATGTGTAATATGACACTCTCTTCAACTTGTCCTTTCTCATCATCTGATAGGGTGTCATAGATTTTCCCTATGTTTTTCAATTTACCTTCCTCTGTGATCTCATTCAGTAATATGTCAAGAGGCGCCAAGTCAGTGTTTGTCTTCTTCTTCTTTTTGGGGGTTAGCTTCTTCTTAGGTGTGACCTTCTTGATTGGAGATCTCACAGCTTGTTGCTTATGTCTTGTCCTTCTAGGTGAAGGAGTGGTTACCGGTGAGGGGTCTCTTTTCCTAAAAACTCTTTTGAAAGTTGCTGGCATATCTCCTTCTGAGGAAGTATCTACTGGTGATAGATGAGTTTCAGGTTGTTGGGCTGCCAACTCATCTTCAGCTATGTCGGTTTTCTTTAATATGTCTTCCTTTATGATTTTTACTTGTCTGGATCCTTTCCTCACAAATGCCTCAACCTTTTTCACTATCTTCTTAGATTGAATTTGACTTTCTATGGTCTCAGCACTACCAAATACTTCTTCCTTTGGTTCATTGGAGGCTTCCAGAAGTGCTTTGGCAAAAGTTTCCACTATGTGGCCATCTGTTTCATACCCCATCTCTGTTACCCAGATTGTTCTTGGGATGACTGCTTCCATCCAGATCTCATCCTTTTTGATTACAAAACATATATCATCCTTGTATTTGTTGACAATTTCTGGTGATAGTCTGATTCTTTTATTCATTTTGACTTTTAGTGCTTGAAAATACTCATTGATATTCTTTTCTCTGTTTTCACCCATGTTGTTAAATAAGTCAGATAATTGTTTTCCTACCAGTATATCAAATCCAAAATCCTTGTTGCCTATACCGGGAGCCTGTTTGGTTATATGTAGCATTAAGCATACAAGTAAATTTCCAAATCTAAAGGTTCCTTTCTTATCCTTCTTGATTTTTGCTAAATTGTCAATTAACTCATCCTTTAACCATTCACAGATATCAATTTTTACATTGTCCTTAACCATGTCATAAGCACTCTTTATGCATAAACTGGAAACTGAGTTAAGCCTATTAGCATGAGTTGCTTTGTAACCTAAAATCATGCTAACAAATCTAACATTTGTATCGGTCACATCATTAACCCTCAATGATCTCTTGTCGAATGTTGCACCAGTTAAGTTTGTTACTAAGTCATTGGAGACCTTCTTGGTTTTGTCAGGTCTGTTACCGGTGGAAGGTAACCCTGTTACTGCTTTCACAGCTTCCTTTGTAATTTTATGCACCAAGTCAAGTAAAAAGAATGAACCATGTACCCTGCTTAAAACTATCCTAACCACTTCCTTGGGAAATTCAGGAATGCAGAGGATTTTAGTGAATCCTAGGGTTTCAACAATTTTATGTTCAGGTTTCACATTACCGGAGTTGTCACATATAACAAAATTTTACATGTTTTTGATTTCTTCATCTCCTAATTCCTCTATGTTGCAATGAATATACATTCTAGGGTCTTCTGCATAAACAACACCTTTTGGAATTTTTGAAAAAGCACCTGTGTTGTCATCTTTCTTAGCTACCTTGGGAACTAGCTGAAACATGAGCCTAGGTCATTTTATAACTTTGACTACTGTAGGGTTTGCTATGAATTTAGGTGCAAAGGAGGATGCCATGATGATAAATACCTTTTTCTACCCTTGGATGGATTGATTACTGAAGTGCTTTGCCTCTTTGCTCAGAATGCCTTAGCTCGTAAATCTTTGCGCTCTTTGAAAGTTTGAATTCATGGTGAAGTGAAATGGAGCCAAAATCTTATTTTATAAAGTCTTTTCTGCTACCTACCACATTAATTGCTTGTTGGTAATGTATTAGCTTAACTTTATTTGCCAGTAATGAATGATTTTCAACTTCTTTTCTCTAACCAAGGGAATAATAGCACATGTGTCATTAGATTGCCAAACCCTCAAGATAATTTTCTTCAATTTGATGTAGAACATCCTACCGGTGGAGCATTGCTTTGTCCTGCCGGTGGAGCATCATATTGTCCTGTCAGTGGATCATTTGTTGGTTCTACCGGTGGAGGAGTATCCCCAATATTTAGATCAACTTTTCTAATCCATTGCTTTGAAAATTCTTGCTTAACCTCTTCAACCTTTTCTTTACCTTTCAAACTAGTACTTTTGTTGTCTACCAGTGTACCTTTACTTCTACAAAATTTAGCAATATGACCAATCTTGTTACATGCATAACAAGTTACATTATTTTTCTGAATAGCTTTCCCATAACCTATGCCGGTTTGTGTTCTGCATTTATTTGATAAATGACCAAATCTTCCACAAACATAACATCTTACATTCATTCTGCAATTTTCAGAATTATGACCAATTTTGTTGCATTTGGAGCATTGACCGGTGGGAGGATTGATATTCTGATAATTCCTAGAGCTACATTCATTTGCCCTATGACCATATTTATTGCAGTTAAAGCATTTTCCATTGAATTTGTAAGTATTAGAAGGTCTTACCGGTTTGCTGTGATCCTGGGTATTTGTAGTACCGGAGCTTTCTCCAACTTCAAATCCAATTCCAGAAGTGTCACCTTTGGGTTTTTGATTCTTCAATAAGGTACCAAGTTCTTCTGAGCTTTTCTTGAATTTTTTTTTGTGTTGATTTGTAGTTTCCAATTCCCTTTCCAAGATTTCTTTTTGTCTCATTAGTTCATTTGAGTCATTCTGAGTATGCATCAGATCTATCTTCAACATGTCATTTTCATAGCTAAGTCTTGTGTTCTCATTTGCTGCATCACTTAGTCTTCTGGTCAATTCTTCTTCATTCTTCTTTCTATCCTCAATCTCTTTGCAAAATCTCATAGTCATATCCTGCATTTCATTTTTTGTTGTCATGATCTCTTGTTTCAATTTGCTTATCATATCATTAAGTGATTCCTTTTCATCATTCTCATTTTGCAATTTTTCACAAAGTTCTCTTCTCTTATTTCTTGTAACAGTAAGATTTTCTTGAAGTGCTTGAATAATGTCCTGAGCTACTTTTAAATCATCTTCTAATTTGATATTTTTCAACTTCTCTGCATCATAGTCAGTAAGAGCTCCTTCAAGTTGCTTCATTAGATTTTCCATCTTTACCAGTGTCAAGATCTTCCTTAAGCTGTTAAGCTTTTGAAAATAGAGGACTAGGCTCTGATACCAATTGTTAGGGTTCCCACAGATACTGAGAGGGGGGAGTGAATCAATATCTAATCGGTAATGAGATTTTCTTGAAGTTGAATATGCAGAACATAAAGTAACAATATACCGGTATGCAAGAATTAATGTAAATAACAGAATCAAAAACATCCACATGAAAGAAACACCATAACACAAGATGTTTAATGAGGAAACCCGGTGTGGGAAAAACCTCGATGGGATTTGTGACCCACAATATTCACTTACTGGCCAATAAGAGAATATTACTTACAATTGGGGCCTGCACATGCAGGAAGGCCAACTGCCTAGAGCACACTGCTCAATAAGAATTCACACTAACTTAAAATGAGGATTTACACAGATCCAATATTTTGTACTACTTTAGAATAGCATCTTCAATGCTAGATTCAGTACTGGTTCTTGCTCTGTCTTTACATATACCCTTGACCTACAATTCGCATATTAGGTTTGCCTTATAATTTTCTTTATGCTTCCTATCCATATCCTACAAATGTCTATAATGATCTCTTTTATATACAAGAGTCATTTTACAATTTGCCAAGTCAGCTTACAGTAATAAACAAAATATTACATATCAAGAATCCTGTTGGCCTCTGTGCTGGTATACATGTTCTCTTCTGTGCCGGTGTACATCTTCTATGCTGGTGCCGGTGTAGAGTGATCTTGCTGATGCCGGTGCACTGTCTTGCTTGAATAATGCTTTGCCAGTATAATGTCTTGCTGGTGCCAGAGGATTGCAAGGTTGCCTATGTAATGCTTTGCCGGTATAATGTCTTGCCGGTGCCATAAGATTGCAAGGTTGCCATCAATGACAAAACCTTCAATCACACACAATGTCTCATTGGAGTGTCCATATGCCAACAATACATACATACATACACATACACACACACACACACATATATATGTACATATATACATATATATATACATACATACATATATATATACATACATATATATATGTATATTAATATCTATATATGTATATATATACATATATATAGATACATAGATATATATATACATACATATATATATGTATATATATACATATATACATATATATACATACATATATATATGTATATTGTATACACCTAAAAATGGCTTGAAGATAGTTAATTAAATACATTGTTATTTGATTAATTAATTTTAAATTAATTAATGTCTCCCCAAATTAATCAATTCTTCTAATCCCTAATTAAGATTAACAAACTCAAGTTTGTTGAGATTAATTGTCATTTTCCAATTGTTTGAATTTCTAAATTCAAATGAGCACATGGCTCCTAACTTTAACCACCTAACCTAAACATCCCCTAACTTAACCCATTCAATCTAATCTTGGGTCTAACTAACCCTATCCTATCTTGCAAATTCTAACCTCCTTATCCTAACCTCCCATGGTGTGGATATTCTCTCCTTGAGACACATGGCACTTTTGCCACATGTCTCCTCCCTTGGACACTTTCCCTCTCATGAGCAAGGCTCCTTGACACTTGTCACCATAGAGATGACAAGTGTCCCTTCATCCAACCTCTTCTCCAACTTCCTCAATCTTGGCCCTTGATATCTTCAGATCAGATCTGGACCGTTGATTCCTGCCACCTCAACTTTGGCCTTGTAATTCCTATAAATATCCCCCATTTTGGAGCAATATGGATCCCATCTCATATCAATGTAGGCATCATTACTATAGGCAATTTTCATTTCAATTATCTAGCATTTAGCTTTTGGATTTATCATATGTTAATCTAGGTTCTCAAATCATGCATTTCATATCATCTCCATAGTCAATCATGATCAAATAGCTACTCAACTCTTGAGTTGTCATTTTGGAGGTCATTGCTCCACTGATAGCCCATCAATCCAACACCTTTGAGGTCCTCAAGAATATAGGAAAATGGGACATTTCAAGGAAGGCTTATGGTTTGCATCTTTGATTTAGTTTTGAAATTAAGCTTTTCAATTATACTTTATTGTCTCATTATATGTGTATGCCTCTTATACTAACAACATTTTTAGCATCACATTAACATAGTAATGATGCCTACATTGATATGAGATGGGATCCATATTGCTCCAAAATGAGGGATATTTGTATGAATTCCAAAGCCAAAGCTGAGGTGGTAGGAATTAATGGTCCAGATCTGATTTGAAAATATCAAGGGCCAAGATTGAGGAAGTTGGAGAAGAGGTTGGAGGAAGGGACACTTGTCATCTCTATGGTGACAAGTGTCAACTTCTCCATCAGAAAAAGAAAGGAAAGAATATATGGAATTCTTTACATGGCAGCAAATCAATTTTGCCTGGTCATATGCTGACATGCCAGGATTGGATCCAGAGCTTATTATGCATCACTTGAATGTCAATCTAGGAGCCAAACTAGTCAAACAAAAATTAAGAAAGATGCATCCACATATTGCTCTCTTGGTCAAAGCAGAACTAAAAAAATTATTGGATGTAAGATTCATCAGACCTATAGCATATTTTCAATGGGTATCAAACATTGTTCCTGTTTCAAAGCCAGACAAAAGTATCAAAGTATGCACAGACTTCAGAGATCTTAATAATGCATGTCCAAAGGATGACTTTCCTTTGCCTAACATTGAAATCATTGTAGATTTAACCACCTAACCTAACCATCTCCTAACTTAACCATCTCCTAACTTAACACATTCAATCTACTCTTGGGTCTAACTAACCCTATCCTATCTTGCACATTCTAACCTCCTTATCCTAACCTCCCATGGTGTGGATATTCTCTCCTTGAGACACATGACACTTTTGCCACATGTCTCCTCCCTTGGACACTTTCCCTCTCATGAACAAGGATCCTTGACACTTGTCACCATAGAGATGACAAGTGTCCCTTCCTCCAACCTCTTCTCCAAATTCCTCAATCTTGGCCCTTGATATATTCAGATCAAATCTAGACCGTCGATTCCTGCCACTTCAGTTTTGGCCTTGGAATTCCTATAAATATCCCCCATTTTGGAGCAATATGGATCCCATCTCATATAAATGTAGGCAGCATTACTATAGGCAATTTGCATTTCAATTATCCACCCTCCTTTCCCGCCAAAATTTAAAAATTCAAAATATCATTTTTTTAATGTATTTTTTAAAAGAAAAATGCATAAATATATTAATTTTTTTCAAATGCAAATTGGAAAATTTTTGAAAATCCGAAAAACCCATGTCAAAAATATTTTTTTTTTCCCAACCTATCTGACGAAAATGCTAAAAAATGATTTTTATCCGAAAAGCTAAATTTTTTTCAAAAATCAAGTAACACTTAACAAAGCTGGGTTTTCTCGAAATACATATCATTGGACCGTATGTTGGAGGACACTCATATCGCCGAACTTGCTCGAACCTATGCTAGTGGTATGAGATCGCCATTCCTTCCTCCGGAGCAATTTTTCTCCAACAACTGCAATGCACAAATGAGGAGTGGAAAAAGGAGGTCACCTTTTTAAACTCATAATGGGGCATTTAAGTGGGATTTTTATTCCACTTATTGTTAATCATCTAATCAACTAATCAACCTGGCAGGACAATATTTTCAATTTTTTTTTAATCGGGAAATGAATCGGATTGACTCTAAAAATCTCTAAAAATCAAAAAATCATTAACAATCTAAAAATTGGGAAAATTTCAAAAATTAAAAAAAAGAAGAAAAAAATCGCGAAAAATTCAAAAACATTCAAAAATTATCCAATTCATCTACTGAGGGGGCATCCTCGCATCAATTTTTATCAATTAGAGTTTGGGGCATCATATCGAGATTTATCATCTCCAAGATCGAAACCGCATCATATCGAGGTCTATCATCTCCAAAATAAAAAATGCATCATATCGAGCTTTATCATCTCCAAGATTGAAACTGCATCATATCAAGATTTATCATCTCCAAATCAAATCAGTATCACATCAAAACCAAATCTGCATCAAATCAAGAACAAATCTACATTCTATCGAATCAACAACATCATCAATCAAGTTTTCTTTGAACCAACGCGTCGTCACACATCGCTTCAAAGAGGGGCAAAATGTATACACCTAAAAATGGTCTGAGGATAGTTAATTAAATACGTAGTTATTTGATTAATTCCCCTTGCCAATTAATTGAATTCACAAGCAATTTAATTAATTTCCCTATTCATCTACTAGTAAATAAATCTAAATGATTTATTTATATAGTTCATCTCACATCCCCCTTTGATTAATTAATTCTAAATTTATTAATGTCTCCCCATATTAATCAATTCTTCTAATCCCTAATTAAGATTAACAAACTCAAGTTTGTTGAGATTAATTGTCATTTTCCAATTATTTGAATTTCTAAATTCAAATGAGCACATGGCTCCTAACTTTTAACCACCTAGCCTAACCATCTTCCTAACTTAACCCATTCAATCTAATCTTGGGTCTAACTAACCCTATCCTATCTTACACATTCTAACCTCCTTATCCTCACCTCCCATGGTGTGGATATTCTCTCCTTGAGATACATGGCACTTTTGCCACATGTCTCCTCCCTTGGACACTTGCCCTCTCATGAGCAAGGCTCCTTGACACTTGTCACCACAGAGATGACAAGTGTCCCTTCCACCAACCTCTTCTCCAACTTCCTCAATCTTGGCCCTTGATATCTTTAGATCAAATCTGGACCATCGATTCCTGCCACTTCAGCTTTGGCCTTGGAATTCCTATAAATATCCCCCATTTTTGAGCAATATGGATCCCATCTCATATCAATTTAGGCATCATTACTATAGGCAATTTGCATTTCAATTATCTAGTAATTAGCTTTTAGATTTATCATAGCATGTTAATCTAGTTTCTCAAATGATGCATTTCATATCATCTCCATAGTCAATCATGATCAAATAGCTACTCAACTCTTTAGTTGTCACTTTGGAGGTCATTGCTTCACTAAGAGCCTATCAATCCAACACCTTCAAGGTCCTCAAGAATAGAGGAAAATGGGACATTTCAAGGAAGGCTTATGGTTTGCATTTCTAATCTAGTTTTCAATTAAGCTTTTCAATTACATTTTATTGTCTTATTATATGTGTATTCCTCTTATATACCACGTTTTTAGCATCACATTAATTGGTGCCCACCGTGGGGCCTAGCCCGTTTGATCTTTAACAAGTTTGCTTGTAGGAAATTTCATTAACAGGTTGATTAGCTCATCTGAAGTGCAGATTAGCTCTCTTGGACTCTGGAGTAGCATTCTTGGTCTTTATTGTGGCATTTCAACACCTCAAATGGCGTTTATGGGAGATTCCTCAACTTTGTTTTAATGTTTTTCTATACTTTAGCACTTTCAGTCTATACTTTAGCATTCTTGGTATGTATTGTGGCATTTTTGGTATGTATTGTGGTGTTTCTAGTAATTTTGCTAGCGTTTCTGGTCCATTTGGCAGTGTTTCTGGTCCATTTGGCAGTATTTTTGGTCAGTATAGTAGAGTTCCCGGTCTAAACAATAGCTCTCTTGATCTAAAGGTCAGATCCCTTGGTCTAATCAACAACTCTTGTGAGTTGCATGTCAAATTGCTCATGTTGCAGTATCAAATCTCCTAGTTTATACTTTCTAGCTCTACATATCCATTTTCTGAGTCTAAAAATCACAAATTTGGGTCAAAATTGAAACCTCCCAAGTTCAAAAACTTAATTTACTAAGTCTACACATTATCATTTGAACTTTAGAGTCACTATATTGCAGAACAGTGTTCCTGGTCTGTCTGTCAGTGTTCCTGGTCTGTCTGTCAGTGTTCCTAGTCTGTTTGTCAACATTCTTGGTCTATCTATTAGAGTTCCTGGTTTGTCTGTTAGCATTTTTGGTGTATAGAATAGCGTTCCTGGTCTAAACATCAGAGTTCCTGGTCATTTTAGCAGCGTTTTTGGTAAACTGCATGAAAATCAAAAAACAAAAACAACTCTCAAATAGTTTCATAGAGAGTAGGTCATATTGTTGGGTCATTCAATCAAGTTATCTTCTGTCAAAATAGACTCAAGAGAAAGACACACAAAAGGTCTCAAGTTTTCACCCCAAACAAGTTAAATATCAAACACCTTAAAGTGCAACATCAAATTGTCTTTAATAAACTGATCACTCAAACATAGTTTCTCATCAAGATCTATCATCCTTTAATCATGAAACTACAATGATTTATCAAAATAACCTCATTCTCTATCATAGGATATATTGTTCCTATTGGACTTGGTTCTTATCAAATCATCACCATTGCACTTGAAAATTGAAGATCGAAAAACTTGCAAACTTTTAAAACACTTAAACCATCTTGTCGTGTCATATCGCGCTATCACATTTACATTGATAGTTGATCCCTTATCAAAACAACTTTTAGACAATCAAACCTTTGAAACATAAACAAAAACATTTGCAATAGCTGAAAATCATATCAACATGACATACCAAAGCAAAACACAAGAAGAAAACATAACAAACCAACATTTCAGAACAATCAAACAAGTCCAAAATCAAAATCCAACCATGTTAAAACCTCACAAGGATTCAAATACATCTCAAAAGAAAGGTGGCTCTTTTATACAACTCTTAAAGATATCCCTAAAGGATTTGGCTAAGAAAGATCAAAATCGTGCACCTATGTCTAGCAATGGCTCATCCCTCTATAAGAAAATTAACTCTCCAAAGGCATCTATTCCTACACCTCCTCAAAGCTTGCAAGAACCTTCCATAACATCCTTACCAAACAATATACCCATAAATCCTATTTCGGAGGATCCTATTCAAATCTCATCTCCTTCACATCCAAGCATTGATTCCTTGCAAATTGAAGTCCTCATTCATAGAATGCTTGTTAAACATGTCTAGATAGATGGAGAAGTTGGCTTAAACATTTTCTCTTTGAGTCTTATCCATACTTTGAGTTATTCAAAAGACGCAGTTGATCCCATAAAAAAGATCAAAATTAAAGCATATGGTGAAGAAGAACATTACTCTAAAGGAATTTTGATGTTACCCATCAGCATGGGACCTTTGCAAAAAGAGACAACATGTCAAGTTCTAGACTTGGACCTACCATACAACATACTCTTGGGGAGACCATAGATACATAACATGCAAGCTATTCCATCAATATGCCATCAGTGCTTAAAATTTCCCTACAATGGGCAGGAAATCACAATATCAGCAGACTCAAATCCATTGCAGTGTTGTAATAATATGAAATCAGCTCAAGAGGTCATGGTTTCACATAACAAAGAGGCAACATATTCTAGCACACAATCCAAAGAACAATCATTTGCATCAATTTTGTCAAGCACGGAAAAACAAATAAAGCTAAGAGATCAAGGAAATAGAGAATATTCATTATCATGGAACAACAAACA
Source organism: Cryptomeria japonica (assembly GCF_030272615.1). Taxonomy (NCBI): domain Eukaryota; kingdom Viridiplantae; phylum Streptophyta; class Pinopsida; order Cupressales; family Cupressaceae; genus Cryptomeria; species Cryptomeria japonica. Next base: position 131,765,309 of record NC_081415.1, on the reverse strand, counting down.
AGAGCAACTTGAAGTTGAACGGGAAGAAGAAGAAGTAGGAGTCGATGTAGTTCATGTGTATGCAGGGCAAAGGTTAGGAACTAGTTCACTTGAATTAGAATCACATTCGGCTGACTTAAAATTAATTGAGGATGATCAAGAACTTCTTGGGTGAGGTCATTTTGATGAGGGTATTGTTCTAGACATTGACATACATATCAAAAACTTTGATAACTCAATCATGACCCTAAATACTCTCGAAGCATCTCAACATGATGATCATTTACCTCTAATTCACCCTGAACTTATTGAATGGGAAAATGAAGGACATACTACCATTGATACCTTTCCAAATGACTATGCCATATCCATATATCTTAATGCAATCGAACCTGCAACAACTTCCACCAGGAATTTCAGAAACGCATCTTCCAGTTAAGTGGGTGCCAAATCTCCTAGTCGCAAAAGTGAAAATAAAGAAAACAATATCAGATCTAATGTTAAAAACCATTTCTAGGAAAAATTAGATCAGGAAAAAGTAAAAAGAAAGGATGCATCTAATGGTGAAAACCTCCTTGAGGCACCAGAAGATGGGAGATTTGACACTTTACCTGAGTGCTATCAAGAAAGGTCATCAATTTTGATCGAACCAATATAAGTAGTTAATATTGGGACAAAAGAGCAACCAAAGATCCTACATCCAGCAACTTCTCTATCATAAAAAGAAAGGAAAGAATATATGGATTTCTTTACACGGCGGCAAATTAATTTTGCTTGGTCATATGCAGACATGCCAGGATTGGATCCAGAGCTTATTATGCATCACTTGAATGTCAATCCAGGAGCCAAACGAGTCAAAAAAAAATTAAGAAAGATGCATCCACATATTACTCTCTTGGTCAAAGCAGAACTAAAAAAATTACTGGATGTAGGATTCATCAGACCTATATCATATCCTCAATGGGTATCAAACATTGTTCCTCTTTCAAAGCCAGACAAAAGTATAAGAGTATGCACATAATTCATAGATCTTAATAATGCATGTCCAAAGGATGACTTTCCTTTGCCTAACATTGACATCATTGTAGATTTAACAGCTGGACACTCCATGTTTTCTCTAATGGATGGTTTCTTTGGATACAATCAGATTAAAATAGCACCTAAAGATCAAGAAAAGACAACTTTCACATGTCCGTGGGGTACTTTCTGTTGGAATGTCATGCCTTTAGGACTAAAGAATGCAGGTGCCACAAATTAGAGAGCTATGACAATGATATTCCATGACATGATGCATACATTCATGGAAGACTACGTGGATGACATCTTGGCAAACTCATACAACAGAGAAGAACATATCAAAATACTGGAAAAGATCTTTGATTGGTTAGAATAGTATAAGCTATGGCTAAATCCTAAGAAATGTGTCTTTGGTGTCACTTTAGGAAAGCTATTGGGATACATTGTTTCAGCTAGAGGTATCAAAGTAGATCCAGCTAAGGTCAAAGCAATCATAAAAATGGCATCTCCCAAGACTATAAGTCAACTCAGATCACTAAAAGGAAGACTGCAGTCAATCAGAAGATTTGTGGCTCAACTAGAAGATAAATGTCAACCACTTGCCCATATATTGCATAAAAATGTTCATTTCAAGTGGGACCATCAATGTGAGGATGCATTCAAAAAGATCAAGGCATATCTCATGCAACCACCCGTTCTAATGTCACCAATTCTAGACAAGCCATTATTACTCTATGTATCGACCATTGAAGTATCATTAGGAGTTTTTCTTGCACAACAAGATAATGAAGGAAAAGAGCGAGCCATCTACTACATCAACAGAATGCTAGTGGGATACAAGCTCAACTATTCCCGAACAGAAAAAGCATGCTTGGCGGTAGTTTTTGCTTCTCAAAAATTAAGACACTATCTACTGTCTCACTCCATCAAGTTGATAGCTAAAATCGATCCATTGAAATATTTTCTCAGCAAGGCAACATTGACAGGATGACTAGAAAAATGGATCATGATCCTAAGTGAGTTTGATATTGAGTATGTAGATAGAAAAGCTATCAAGGGACAAGTCATCATAGATCAACTAGCAGAGGCACCACTTCAAGATGATCATCCTCTACAGATTGAGTTTCCTGACGCTGATATCCTAATAGTCACAACAAAAGCATGGCAACTATACTTTGATGGTTCATATACACAACACAGATCAGGAGCAGGAATTCTATTTATCACACCACAAGGTCATACCATCCCGAAAGCATACAAATTAAGCTTTCCATGCACCAATAACACCATAGAATATGAAGCTTTCATTATAGGTATCAAAATGGCTGTGGAATGGAACATTACACAACTTCAGGTCTTTGGAGACTCTCAGCTCGTCATCAATCAAATCACTGATGAATATCAAACAAAAGATGAAAAACAATTGCCTTATAAAAAGATGGTGGATGAATTCAAGAAATATTTTGTTGAAATTACTTTGGAACAAATTCCAAGAAATGATAACAAAGCAGTAGATGCCATGGAAGAACTTGCTTCTATTACAAACACAGGAAAATCAAGAGCATTATGAATTCCTAGTTGAAGAGTCTTTTTACCCTTCTCATAATTGTCCTAATTCCCAAACCATCTGTCAACTTATTGGACACAATTCCTCCCACTATGGCCAAACTTACACATACCTGAAAGATAACATCTTACCTCTTGACTTATCAAAAAATATAAAGAGAAACTTTATTCACCAATCCTCCCATTATACTCTTGTAGTGGATACCCTATTTAAATGAGATTTAGATGGTATTCTTTTAAGATGTCTCGAACAAGAAGAATCTGAGAAGGCCTTAAAGGAAGTACATAACAACATTTGTGGCACTCATTCAATTGGTCTTACCCTTTCAAAAAAACTCATATGCTTGGGCTATTATTAGTCAACTATGGAACGAGATTCTTTTCAGATAGCTAGAACGTGCAATCAATGTCAGATCCATGGAAACTTGGTCCATGCACCAGCACAAGAACTTCATGCTTTGGCAACATCTTGGCCTTTCTGTCAATGGGGTCTTGATATAGTAGGAAAAATAAATCCTTCTTCATCTAATGGTCACAAATTCATCCTTGTAGCTACAAAATATTTCACAAAATGGATGGAAGCAGTACCTGTCACAAATATCACAGGAAAACAAATTGTTGCATTTATCTTGAATTACACCATCTGTCGTTATGGAATACCAATGACCATTATCACTGATAATGGGTGACCATTCAAGAATTAGGATGTACAAGAGCTATGTGAGAAGTTTAAGATCCAACACAAATTCTCCACACCCTATTATCCACAGGGGAATGGGCAGGCAGAAGCATCTAACAAAACTATTCTGAAAATCCTCAAAAAGATAGTGAACAATGCTGGGAAAGATTGGCATATTCAACTAAACCCCACTCTTTGGGCCTACCTCGGTATCCACACACCAACAGGTGCCACACCTTTCTCTTTTGTATATGGATCAGAAGCCATATTGCTAATCGAAGTAGAGATACCCTCTCTACATGTATCACTAAAAGGTCTTATTCTAGATGAAGAACAATGAGTATCTAGACTACAAGAGTTAGAATTGATCCATGAACGAAGACAAAATACCTTTGACCATTTAAAGGTATATCAACAAAGAATGTGTTGAAGTTATAATCATAAGGTCAAACCACAAATCTTTCAAGTTGGAGAACTAGTACTAAAGGAAAATCCACAAATCAGTCAGATTGAGAAAAGAAAGGAAAATTTGAACCAAACTGGTTAGGTCCATTTGTGGTCACGACAGTATTTGGGTTAGGAGCATATCAACTATCAACACAAGATGGGGATTAGCTTGAAGAACCCATCAATAGCATGCATCTGAAGACATTTTATGTCTACAAAATCCAAAAATAGTGAAAAAGAAGAAAATCCAAAAATGGTGAAAAAGCAGAAAATCCAAAAACAATGAAAAAGCAGAAAATCCAAAAATAGTGAAAAAGCAAAAAATCCAAAAATAGTGACAAAGCAGAACAATCCAAAAATAGTGAAAAAGCGGAAAATCCAAAAACTATGAAAAAGCGAAAAAACAAAAAAAATCAAATATAAGAAAAAGTGCAATAAAAACAGATGGTGAAAACCTGACAAATAGGCACTATCTATCAGCTAGCTATGCCATCTATTGGTTCACGCTTTCTTCTGCTTGCATTCTTTTCCATCAGGGTTGTTCACCATAAAGTCTTTATACATATGCAAGCATACTAGGTGATTCATCGTCATGGTTTGGATGATTGACTCTATCATAATAAGGCTTGTTTCTAGGCTGGGGGCAAAATCCTAAACCTGGTTGGGGGCAAAAAGTTGCAATCATTTTGAGCTTAATCAAAACAGGTAGAACAACAGTTAGACAATGCTTGTCAAGCAAAAAACTAAGACACATCCAACGTTGAACATAAGATCACATTATCAACCATTAACTATCACATATCAATCTGAACATGACAAAACACATATCAATGGATGATATATCTTGACTCATGATTTTAACACTTTGGCAAAAATGGTTTAAATATTTTATTTTCATTTTCGCTATCATGATTTCTGAGTAACTTCGGTATGTCTTTGACTAGAAGAATGAGGAAGGAACATGATATTTTTCTTGTCTACTGTTTGTAAATTAATTATTAATATGTGCAAGGTTGTCTAAGGACATGATCATCAGAGTATCATGGAAGACATTTCGGACTTGCATATAGAAATGGTTAATACTGCCTGTTTTATGCAAGCAACACTTTGGTCATCTTGGTTCAATTATACCTTGATGCTTGTGCTAACTTGCAATATCAAAACCCAAGAAAGCAACACTCTGGTCATCTTGGTTCAATTATACCTCGATGCTTGTGCTAACTTGCAATATCAAAACCCAAGAAAGTAGTGCTCAGGTCATCATGGTTCAATTATACCATTGATGTTTACACTCACTTCCCACATTTTAGAGGCTCAATGATGAAACAAAGCAATGAATCCATGACCAGTCTGATCATCACATTGCATTTCATGTTTTGCATTTGCATTTTAAGATAGACTTGCATTTCATTCTGCATGGGATCACAATACTCATCTTTTCCAAGGCCAAAGCTAACATGGTGTTATCTCTTTTATTATATGATTGAGTACATTGGACAATAACAAAAACAATCAATTCATTCATCCTACAAGATAAGTTAGTTCATCTCATGTAACCATTGCATATCGAGGCATCATTCATGTAAAGCATCAAATCATTCATTCATTTAGTAAGATCATTGCATGACATTCATCAAATCTCAAATCATATAACACCATTGCATTGCATTATATCCATCTCATATTGACATGCATGAGAAAATCATAAAAATATCATAAACATAGAAAGCATTGCATCGCGCAAACATCACAATAAGCATCACCATACATATTTGCATTTGCATACATCATGTAAATACTACATCATCATATATCTATCATCTAGAATTCATAAGCATATAAAAATTAAAGCGTACATCAAGCATACATCATGAAAGTAACTGCACATCATAATCATATGTCAAATAGAATGCATCCATCATTTCATAGGTCATGTAGAGCGAATGGAATCAACTTCTTATCATATCATCAAAGCAAGATCAATGTCCAAGGTACAATGATATCACAAAATATATGAGATATATCACAAATATACATCACAAGAATCATCAATATCTCATCATAAAAAGGTGTGTACATAAATAGATCAATATCCCATATCAGTGTGACCACTTGGATGCAGAGCGAAACTCTGTCCTGATGCGGCAGGTAGAGTAGCACCAGCTGGTACCCCTGTACTTGAGTCCCCACCTGGGGAAGCTCTCTGAAGTGGCCCTGTCACTCCTCAACTATTAGTCTGGCTCTATCCTAATCTCCTACTGAGCTGTGAAAATCCTAGAGCCCTCTGATCAAGAGGAACAATAGTAAAGTATAATGTCTTGTAATACTCAACCTCTCGGATCCCCTGGCGCATCATCTTCAAGGCACTCTTCCCAAAAGTAAACCCTCCTGATAACTGTACCTATGTCTTGGCCTATCAACACCTATCCATAGCCGCGTCTCTCTCGACAATGAGAGAAGCCATCTAAGTCTCTAACTGGGCCATCTGAGAGTTCCTCTCTGCTAGTCGACTCTCTAGCTACTGAACTTGAGCCTATAGGTCCATAATCTGAGCCTATTGTTGATGCGACGACATCCTAATGAGGATCCATTGAGGTGTCTCTGCCTGTGCCTGCTCAGCCCATGATACTATCATAGGTACCTGCTCAACCGGGGGAACCTCCTACTCCGGAACCTGATGCCCCTGATCCCCTAGACCTGATCTCCTGCGTCTGACCACCTGGGCCATCCAATCTATATATACATCTCTAGTAGATCTAGAACTGCTAGCTCTTAGTATGCCTATTGCTGCCACTACCACTACTCGACCATCTCCCCCATCATCATCTCCTCCATCATCATCTCCAACACCATGATCTCCTACATCTCCACCATATCCATCCTCATCTCTGCCTCCATCTCCTCCACCCTCACCATCCCTCTATCTTCTAGGAGCTTTGTGTCGTAGCCTCTCATCATCCTCATCAAAAACTAGCTCTGGCTCATCTGGACTTGTCAGCCTCGGAAGCCTATGTACATTATAGTTCATGGCATGCTCATGTGTCATCCTGCTATCCATCATGCCTGGAAGATGATCCCAATCAACTGGCTCCAATGATCAATACTCTGCAAAGGCCTGGTCATATGAAATAGAAGGCCCCCAAGTAGCCACATCCAATCTCCGATGAGCATAATGAGCTATACCCTATGGCATCCCCTGTATCCTGCCATACTGTCTCAACACCCTCATACAAAGGAATCATTCGATGACATAGGGTGTTGATCTAATCATATATCATGTCATGAATACATATAGCATCTCCACTGCATCCTCAGACCAAATCTCACAATCCCTATATGGTCTCCATATCACAGTATCCAGATCATCCAAGGTTCGTCGCCAGTACTCTAATTTGCCCAGCTTTCACTGATCAATAATACCTGGATACCCCTTAGCATAAGGTCTGCCTACAGGTCTATCTCTATCAGCCAATGGTCGTGTGATAGGTAAATGCTCCCAGGCCCATATTTAAGCACGGTTACCCTTGCTATTGGAATTCCTATAAATATCTCCCATTTTGGAGCAATATGGATCCCATCTCATATCAATGTAGGCATCATTACTATAGGCGATTTGCATTTCAATTATCTAGCATTTAGCTTTTGGATTTATCATAGCATGTTAATCTAGGTTCTCAAATCATGCATTTCATATCATCTCCATAGTCAATCATGATCAAATAGCTACTTAACTCTTGAGTTGTCATTTTGGAGGTCATTGCTCCGCTAAGAGCCCATCAATCCAACACCTTCAAGGTCCTCAAGAATAGAGGAAAATGGGACATTTCAAGGAAGGCTTATGGTTTGCATCTTTGATTTAGTTTTGAAATTATGCTTTTCAATTATACTTTATTGTCTCATTATATGTGTATGCCTCTTATACTTAAAACATCCACTCTATCTATCTATCGATCTATTTTTCTCAATGGAGATTTCTATCAAATCTCGTTGGGCCCCTATCAATGATGTTCATCTATCATGGGGTCATTATCAAACTTATCTCATCTCACACGAGAATCAAAATAATCAGAACTGATCATCAAATTTATCAATCAGGAGTGTCTAATTTTATCAATTAGATAGCTAATCAAATCCTACCCATCAAAAATCAAAATCAAATTGACAACAAAATCAACCAATCGACAAATCGAATCATTTTCTCAAAAAATCATCAAAATCGAAAAAAATCGTCAAAATTTTTCAAAAATCAAGTCAAAAATCGAAAAATCGTCAAAAACCGAAAAAACAATAATAGTAATAAAAAAAAGAAATTTATTCCCCCTGCTCATGGTGGCACCACCGCGGGCATCGCGAGCGCTGTGGTAGGTGTCGGGGCTCTGCCTCCGCCTTCGCCCTCCTCTCCCCCGCCTCTACCCTCCTTTCCCGCCCAAATTTAAAAATTCAAAATATCATTTTTTTAATGTATTTTTTTAAAGAAAAATGCATAAATATATTAATTTTTTTCAAATACAAATTGGAAAATTTTTGAAAATCTGAAAAACCCATTTCACTAATTGAAAAACCCATGTCAAAAATATATATTTTTTCCCAACCCATCTGACGAAAACACTAAAAAATGATTTTTATGCAAAAAACTAAAAAAATTTCAAAAATCAAGTAACACTTAACAAAGTTGGGTTTTCTCGAAGTACGTATCAGTGGACCGTATGTCGGAGGATGCTCATATCGCCGAACTCGCTTGAACCTATGCTGGTGGTACGGGATCGCCATTTCCTTCCTCCAGAGCAATTTTTCTCCAACAACTACAATGCACAAATGAGGAGTGGAAAAAGGAGGTCACCTTTTTTAAACTCATAATGGGGCATTTAAGTGGGATTTTTATTCCACTTATTGTTAAACATCTAATCAACTAATCAACCTGACAGGACAATATTTTCAATTTTTTTTTTTATCAAGAAATGAATCGGATTGACTCTAAAAATCTCTAAAAATAAAAAAATCATTAATAATCCAAAAATTGGGAAAATTTCAAAAAAAAAAATCGCGAAAAATTCAAGAACATTCGAAAATTATCCGATTCATCTCCCGAGGGGGCATCTTCGCATCAATTTTTATCAATCAGTGTCTGGGGCATCATATTGAGATTTATCATCTCCAAGATCGAAACCGCATCATATCGAGGTCTATCATCTCCAAAATCGAAACTGCATCATATCGAGATTTATCATCTCCAAGATCGAAACCGCATCATATCGAGATTTATCATCTCCTAATCAAATCAGTATCACATCGAAACCAAATTTGCACCAAATCAAGATCAAATCTACATTCTATCGAATCAACAACATCATCAATCAAGTTTTCTTTGAACCAACGCATCGTCACACATCACTTCAAAGAGGGGCAAAATGTATACACCTAAAAATGGTCTGAAGATAGTTAATTAAATACATAGTTATTTGATCAATTCCCCTTCCCAATTAATTGAATTCACAAGCAATTTAATTAATTTCCCTATTCATCTGCTAGTAAATAAATCTAAATGATTTATTTATATAGTTCATCTCACATCCCCCTTTGATTAATTAATTCTAAATTAATTAATGTCTCCCCATATTAATCAATTCTTCTAATCTCTAATTAAGATTAACAAACTCAAGTTTGTTGAGATTAATGGTCATTTTCCAATTATTTGAATTTCTAAATTCAAATGAGCACATGGCTCCTAACTTTTAACCACCTAACCTAACCATCTCCTAACTTAACCCATTCAATCTAATCTTGGGTCTAACTAACCCTATCCTATCTTGCACATTCTAACCTCCTTATCCTAACCTCCCATGGTGTGGATATTCTCTCCTTGAGACACATGACACTTTTGCCACATGTCTCCTCCCTTGGACACTTTCCCTCTCATGAGAAAGGCTGCTTGACACTTTTCACCACAGAGATGACAAGTGTCCCTTCCTCCAACCTCTTCTCCAACTTCCTCAATCTTGGCCCTTGATATCTTCAAATCAAATCTGGACCATCGATTCTTGCCCCTTCAGCTTTGGCCTTGGAATTCCTATAAATATCCCCCATTTTTTAGCAATATGGATCCCATCTCATATCAATTTAGGCATCATTACTATAGGCAATTTGCATTTCAATTATCTAGTAATTAGGTTTTGGATTTATCATAGCATGTTAATCTAGTTTCTCAAATGATGCATTTCATATCATCTCCATAGTCAACCATGATCAAATAGCTACTCAACTCTTGAGTTGTCACTTTGGAGGTCATTGCTTCACTGAGAGCCCATTAATCCAACACTTTCAAGGTCCTCAAGAATAGAGGAAAATGGGACATTTCAAGGAAGGCTTATGGTTTGCATCTTTGATTTAGGATTTCTAGTTCAAACTTTAGATCTCTTGGTGTGAAGGTCAAATTTCTCATAGTTTAACATTAACTCTCAAAGGTTGAACACATTGGAGTACATTCGAGTATCTAGTCAATTTAACAGAGTTTCTGGTCTATTTGTTAGTGTTTCTGGTCTGTCTATTAGCATTTTTGGTAATTTTGTCAGCATTTATGGTAATTTTGCTAGCATTTCTAGTCCATTTGGCAGCGTTTTTGGTCAGTATAGCAGAGTTCCTGGTTTAAACATTAGCTCTCTTGGTCTAAAGGTCATATTTCTTCATCTAATCAACAACTCTTGTGAGTTGCATGTCAAATTGCTCATGTTGCAGCATCAAATCTCCTAGTTTGTGCTTGCTAGGTCTACATATCCGTTTTCTGAATTTGAAAATCACAAAATTGGGTCAAAACAACAATCTCCTAAGTTCAAACACCCAATTTGCTAAATATATGCATCATTATTTGACTTTTAGAGTCATTGTAGTGCAGAACAACATTTTTGGTCTGCCTCTCAGCATTTCTAGGGTACAAAACAGTATTTATGATATGTTTCTCAGCGTTTCTGGTCTATTTCTCAATGTTTCTGGTCTATTTCTCAGTGTTTCTAGTTAGTTTAGCAGCGTTTCTGGTAAGTCTGTCAGTGTTTCTGGTCAGTATAGCAGAGTTCCTGGTCATTTTAGCAGCGTTTCTGATAAACTGCATTAAAATTAGAAAACAAAAATAACCCATTTCTCAAACAATCAAACATAGAGAATAGGTCATCTTGTTGGGTCATTCAATCAGGTTATCTTCTGTCAAAATAGATTCAAGAACATGACACACAAAGGTCTCAAGTATTCACCTTAAACAAGTTAAAGATCAAACACCTTAAAGTGCAACTTCACATTGTCTTTGATAAACTGATCATTCAAACAAAGTTTCTCATCGGGATATATCATCCTTTAATCATGAAACTACAATGCTTGGTCAAAATAACCTCATTCTCTATCATAGGATATATTGTTCCTATTGAACTTGGTCATATAAAAAATCACAAAATCTGCACTCCAAAACTAAGATCGAAAAACTTGTAAATAAGAAAATACTTGAAAAGATCATTTCGTGTCTATCCACTTACAACTTTCACCTCAACAATTGATCACTTATAACGACACATTACACAAGATTTAAACCTCGAAAAACATTCAAAACATGTGTATGCCCGTTCTAACTAGGGCTCAGAGATGAAAGATTGCAGAAATGAAAATAGAAACATTTGAAATAACTAAAGACTATAGAAACATGGAACATGAAGATGAAATACAAGTTGAAGAGGAAATAACAGAACATGTCAGAGACATCAAAAAAGATCCTCAATTCGATAAATTTATGCAGAAAATATTGGAGGGAGAAAAAGAAAAATATTTCCTAATGTTAGCAAAATCTGGTGCTACACTCCCCCGAGATTTTGATGTAAACAAATTGACACAAAAGAAAAGTGATCCTCCTCCTAATAACAAACAATATGAGGACATATTTGGTCTCAAAATGAATAACACATCAATTCTTAATAACACCAGAACCAATGAAGAGACTTACATCCCCAATAGAGATGAAGTAGAAATTCTGAATAACATTCAATCTAATGAGGATACAAGAAGGAGCAGGGATGAACCAAGAAGAGATCAAGATCCCCCTAGAATGCAAAATCAGGGTTATGCTAGAACAAATCATGTTGATAATCCTATCATGACTCTCACACAACAACTACAAACACTGCTAACACAAATTCAAGATATGCAAAGAGGAAATGTTAGACAATACTCGCTTCAAGAAATATGTCCTTATCCATTCGACAGAAACCTAAACATGATACCATTTCCTATAGGTTTCGAGACTCCTAGGTATGAAAAATATGATGGAAGCTCATATAAGAGAATTTTTCACAATGAGCATGGAGTTTGCACATGAAGATACATACTTAATGAGACTATTTCCAAAAAGATTAACTAGACTAGCTATGGAATGGTTCTCCAAACTTCCACCAGGAATCAGATCATTTTCAGAGTTGGTGGATAAGTTTGTATCTCAATATTCATACAACATACAACATGAAGTCACCATGCTATAACTGTGTAACACAAAACAAAAGAGCAGAGAACCCTTCATGACATTCTTACAACGATGGAGGTGGTTAGCTTTGAGGTATCCTCGTACAGTGCCAGAGTATGAAAAAATGGACATATTTATCGACAACTTAAATGATCAAATGAGTTATTACTTAAAAATGCAAGGAAATCAAAGTTTTGCAAAAATGATTGATAATGGAATCAGAATGGAGGAAGCCATGATAAAGAAAGGTGAGTTGAAAATATTCAAAGAAGGAGTTCACCCTCCTAACAACACTAACAACAACAATCACAATGATAAACCAAAATTTTGGAATAGAAATCGTAATGTCGTCAATGATGGGATAGTGGATAACAACAATGTAAAACCAAAGCAACCGGTTTTCAACTTATCCAATCACTCAGCAACAACTCAGCAAAACAACAATCACCAAAAAGCAACTATCAAAAATTTCTTTCGAAGACAATTTACAAACATTGGTGAACCCCTTGGGTCCACATTAAAAACACTTATCGCAAAAAAATTGATTACTTTACTAGAAGAAAGAAACTTTGAACCCAAGGTAAAACCTTCTTGGTGGAATGACAACCATTACTATGATTTCCATCGAAACAAAGGACACCAAATAGATGCTTGTCAACGATTAAAACATGTCATCCAAGATTTGATTGATAATGGAATAATAACCATGGATGGATATACAACAAATGAATCTCACACAACTTTAAAAACTCCACTTCCTAATTATGAAAAGGGTGAATCATCAACAGGGCAGAATGGTAAAGGTAAAGCAAAGGTAAACTATGCTCATACATATGACAATGTGGTAAATGTGATCATGGTTAAAGAGCAACAACATCAAGAACCCACTCATGTTATCACACGGAGCAAAGCCAAAGTGGTTTTGTTAGGTCCTACAACAAACATGTCATCCACTACCAAACAATACAATCCAATGGATCAATTACAGAAAAAACCTGCACAAATATCCATCTTAGAACTGTTAAAGCTTTCCCCTGCACACAAAGAAATTCTTGAACGGGCATTAGTAGATACCACAGTGTCCAAAGATCTTGATATTGATCAATTCCAAACCATGGTGGGACACCTCACAGCTCCTCACTTCTTATCATTTACCAAAGAAGATGACATGTCCTTACAACGTCCCCACAACGCTCCTTTGCATATTCAAGTCCTCGTTCACAAAATGCGAGTTAAGTATGTTCTAATAGATGGTAGAGCTGGCCTAAATATTTGTTCATTGAGTCTTGTTCATGCCTTAGGATATTCAGAAGATGCAGTTGATCCCTACAAAAAGATCACATACAAGCCTATGATGAAGAAGAACATTCCTCCAAGGGAATTGTGATACTACCCATCAGAGTGGGACCTTTATAGAAAAACATAGCATGCCAAGTTTTGGACTTGGAATTATCATATAATATACTCTTGGGGAGACCATGGATACATGAATTGCAAGCTATCCCATCAACCTATCACTAGTGTGTCAAATTTCCCTATGATGGACAAGAAATCACAATATCTGCAGATTCAAATCCATTCCAATATCACAGCAATCTAAAAATGGCTCAAGAAGTCATTGTTCCTCATAACAAGGAGGCATCATCTTTGAACACACAATCCAAAGAACAATCCTTTTCCTCTATTTTATCAAGTATGGAAAAACAAATGTAGTTAAGAGATCGAGGAAATGGAGAATACTCAATATCACAATTACCACTCTCTCCTAAATCCTTTGGAAAACCATCAAACTCTAAACAACAACCAATTGTGAAACATCTTCCGATATTTGATGGAGCATTCATTAGTGCTGGAACCTCATCAGAGGAGACAAAATACAAAGATGTGCTATAGTGGCTATACAAAGATGAAGAAATTCAACAAAAGGTCAACAATGTCAGAATACCTACAGAAAAATATGGAAAAGGATTCAACATTCTTCAAAAGATGGGATACATTGGAACAGGTCCTATAGGAAAAAGAAAAGAAGGTATCTCAGAACCTATCCAACCTCTTAATCAGCAAGCTATAGATAAAGCAGGCTTAGGGTATTGACAAGTTCCTCTACCAGAAGACACATTTTCTAACCAACAAAAAGAAGAATATGAAAACAGACAAGAACAAATTGCAATTGAAAGGGAAGAAGCATCTGCAAAGAAATGAGCACAACCAAACATGAAATGGCAAAAGAAAGAATCCTCAAATCAATAAGCAGCATTAACTCTCAATCAAAACAAGCATGAACCTAGTACTAATGAAGGAGAACTGATAGTAAAGTTGACAGAACTCAATCTCAGTCCAGAAGAAGTTGAATATGAAAGAAGGAAAGATATAGCAAGACAAACAGAAGAAACACATCAAAATATATATGAACAAATTTATAGATTGCAAGCTGCAAGTGAGACAGATTCTAATGAATGGGAATGGGATTCCTATCATTTTGAAGAATCAGCTGAAGAAAATTTCTTTAAAGAAGATGTATGAGTCGATGTAGTTCACACATATGCAAGGTAAACATTAGGAACTAGTTCACTTGAATTAGAATCACATTCGGCTGACTTAGACTTAATTGAGGACTATCAAGAACTTCTTGTGCGAGGTCATTCTGATGAGGGTACCATTCTAGACATTGACATACATATTGAAAACTTTGATAACTCAATCATGACCCTAAATACTCTTGAAGCATCTCAACCTGGCGATTCTTTACCTCTAATTCACCCTAAACTTATTGAATGGGAAAATGAAGGACATACTGCCATTGATACCTTTCCAAATGACTATGCCATATCCGTATATCTTAATGCAATCGAACCTGCAACAACTTCCACCAGGAATTTCAACAATGCATCTTCCAGTCAAGTGGGTGCCAAATCTCCTTATCGAAAAAGCAAAAATAAAGAAAAAAATATCAGGTCTAATGTTGAAAACCATTTCTTGGCAACATTAGATCAGGAAAAAGTAAAAAGAAAGGACACATCTAATGGTGAAAGCCTCCTTGAGGTGCCGATAGATGGGAGATTTGACACTTTACCTAAGTACTATCAAGAAAGGTCATCAATTTTGGTCGAACCAATAGAAGCAGTTAATATTGGGACAACAGAGCAACCAAAGATCCTACATCCAACAACTTCTCTATTAGAAAAAGAAAGGAAAGAATATATGGAATTCTTTACATGGCGGCAAATCAATTTTGCCTGGTCATATGTAGACATGCTAGGATTGGATCTAGAGCTTATTATGCATCACTTGAATGTCAATCTAGGAGCCAAACCAGTCAAAAAAAATTAAGAAAGATGCATCCACATATTGCTCTCTTGGTCAAAGCAGAACTAAAAAAATTACTGGATGTAGGATTCATTAGACCTATAGCATATCCTCAATGGGTATCAAACATTGTTCCTATTTCAAAGCCAGACAAAAGTATCAGAGTATGCACAGACTTCAGAGATCTTAATAATGCATGTCCAAAGGATGACTTTCCTTTGCCTAACATTGACATCATTGTAGATTTAACAGCTAGACACTCCATGTTTTCTCTAATGGATGGTTTCTCCGGATACAATCAGATTAAAATAGCACCTGAAGATCAAGAAAAGACAACTTTCACATGTCTGTGGGGTACTTTTTGTTGGAACGTCATGCCTTTTAGACTAAAGAACACAAGTGCCAAATAGCAGATAGCTATGACAATGATATTCCATGACATGATGCATACATTCATGGAAGAATATGTGGATGACATCTTGGCAAAATCATAGAATAGAGAAGAACATATCAAAATACTGGAAAAGATCTTTGATCGGTTAGAACAATATAAGCTACGGCTAAATCGTAAGAAATGTGCCTTTGGTGTCACTTTAGGAAAGCTATTGGGATACATTGTTTTAGCTAGAGGTATCGAAGTAGATCTAGCTAAGGTCAAAGCAATCATGAAAATGGCATCTCCTAGGAACATAAGTCAACTAAGATCACTACAAGGAAGACTGTAGTCAATCAGAAGATTTGTGGCTCAACTAGCAAATAAATGTCAACCATTTACCCATCTATTGCATAAAAATGTTCATTTCAAGTGGGACCATCAATGTGAGGATGCATTCAACAAGATCAAGGCATATCTCATGCAACCACCCATTCTAATTTCACCAATTCCAGACAAGCCATTATTGCTCTATGTATCAACCACTAAAGTATCATTAGGAGTTTTGCTTGCACAATAGGATAATGAAGGAAAAGAGCGAGCCATCTACTACATCAGTAGAACACTAGTGGGATACGAGCTCAACTATTCCCTAACAGAAAAAGCATGCTTGGCAGTATTTTTTGCTTCTCAAAAATTAAGATACTATCTACTGTCTCACTCAATCAAGTTGATAGCTAAAATCGATCCATTGAAATATTTTCTCAGCAAGACAACATTGACAGGACGACTAGCAAAATGGATCATGATCCTAAGTGAGTTTGATATTGAGTATGTAGATAGAAAATCTATCAAGAGACAAGTCATCATAGATCAACTAGCAGAGACACCACTTCAAGATGATCATCCTCTACAGATTGAGTTTCCTAATGCTGATATCCTAACAGTCACAACAAAAGCATGGCAACTATACTTTGATGGTTCATATTCGTAGCACAGATCAGGAGCAGGAATTCTATTTATCACACCACAAGGTCATACCATCCTGAAAGCATACAAATTAAGCTTTCCATGCACCAATAACACTGTAGAATATGAAGCTTTGGTTACAGGTATCAAAATGGTTGTGGAATGGAACATTACACAACTTCAGGTCTTTGGAGACTCTCAGCTCATCATCAATAAAATCAATGATGAATATCAAACAAAAGATGACAAACTCATGCCTTGAAAAAAGATGGTGGATGACTTCAAGAAATATTTTGTTAAAATCACTTTTGCACAAATTCCAAGAAATGATAACAAAGCAGCAGATTCCATGGCAACACTTGCTTCTCTATTACAAACACAGGAAAATCAAGATTGCTATGAATTCCTGGTTGAAGAGTTGTTTTACCCTTCTCATAATTGTCCTAATTCCCAAACCATCTGTCAACTTATTGGACACGATTCCTCCCTCTATGGCCAAACTTACACATACCTGAAAGATAACATCTTACCTCCTGACTTATCGAAAAATCAAAAGAGAAACTTTACTCGCCAATCCTCCCATTATACTCTTGTCGTGGATACCCTATTTAAACGAGGTCTAGATGGTACTCTTTTAAGATGTCTCGAACAAGAAGAATTTGAGAAGGCCTTAAATGAAGTCCATAATGACATTTGTGGCACTCACTCAAGTGGTCTTACCCTTTCAAAAAAACTCATACGCTTGGGCTATTATTGGCCGACTATGGAACAAGATTCTTTTCAGATAGCTAGAACGTGCAAACAATGTCAGATCCATGGAAACTTGATCCATGCACTAGCACAAGAACTTCATGCTTTGGCAACATCTTGGCCTTTCTACTAATGGGGTCTTGATATAGTAGGAAAAATAAATCCTTCTTCATCTAATGGTCACAAATTCATCCTTGTAGCTACAGAATATTTCACAAAATGAATTGAAGCAGTACCTCTCACAAATATGACAAGAAAATATATTGCTGCATTTGTCTTGAATTACATCATTTGTCGTTATGGAATACCAATGACCATTATCACTGATAATGGGCGACCATTCAAGAATCAGGATGTACAAGATCTATGTGAGAAGTTTAAGATCTAGCACAGATTCTCCACACCCTATTATCCATAGGGGAATGAGTAGGCAAAAGCATCTAACAAAACTATTCTAAAAATCCTTAGAAAGATAGTGAACGATGCTGGGAAAGATTGGCATATTCAACTAAACCCCACTCTTTGGGCCTACTGCACCAGTATCCGCACACCAACAAGTGCCACACCTTTCTCTCTTGTATATGGATCAGAAGCCATATTGCCAATTGAAGTAGAGATACCCTCTCTACGTGTATCACTAAAAGGTCTTATTCAAGATGAAGAACAACGAGTATCTAGACTACAAGAGTTAGAACTGATCCATGAATGAAGACAAAATGCCTTTGACCATTTAAAGGTATATCAACAAAGAATGTGTCGAAGTTATAATGACAAGGTCAAACCATGAATCTTTCAAGTTGGAGAACTAGTACTAAAGGAAAATCCATGAAATCAGTCAGATCGAGAAAAGAAAGGAAAATTTGAACCAAACTAGTTAGGTCCATTTGTGGTCACAATAGTATTTGGGTCAGGAGCATATCAGCTATCAACACAAGATAGGGATCAACTCGAAGAACCCATCAATAGCATGCATCTGAAGAAGTTTTATGTCTGAAAAAGCCGAAAACAGTTAAAAAACAGAAAATCCAAAAAATAGTTAAAAACAGAAAATCCAAAAACAGTGAAAAAATAGAAAATCCAAAAATAGTGAAAAAGCAGAAAAATCCAAAAATAGTGAAAAAGCAGAAAAATCTAAAAACAATGAAAAAAAAAATCAAATATGAGAAAAAGTGCAATAAAAAAAGATGGTGAAAACCTAGCAAATAGATGCTATCTGTCAGCTAGCTCTGCCATCTATTGGTTCACGCATTCTTCCGCTTGCATTCTTTTTTGTCAGTGTTGTTCATATAAATCATAAAGCCTTCATACATACACAGGAATCCCAAGTGCTTTCTCATCATGGTTTGGATCATTGACTATATCATAATAAGGTTTGTTTCTAGGCTGGGGGCTAAATCCTGAACCTGGTTGGGGGCAAAACGTTGTGATCATTTTGAGCTTAATCAAACAAGTAGAACAATAGTTAGACAATGCTGGTCAAGCGAAAAACTGAGATACATCCAACATTGAACATAAGATCATATTGTCAACCACTAACTATCACATATCAATCTAAACATGATAAAACACATATCAATGGATGATATATCTTGACTCATAATTTTAATACTTTGGCAATAATGGTTCAACTATTTTATTTTGGCTTTCACTTTCATGATTTCTGAGTAACTCCGGGATGTCTTTGACTAGAGGAACGAGGAAGGAACATGATATTTTTCTTGTCTACTATCTATAAATTAATCATTAATATGTGCAAAGTTGTCTAAGGAAATGATCATCAGAGTATCATTGAAGACATTTCGGACTTGCATATAGAAATGGTTAGTACTGCTTGTTTTACACAAACAACACTCTGGTCATCTTGGTTCAATTATACCTTGATGCTTGTGCTAACTTGCAATATCAAAACCCAAGAAAGTAGTGCTCAGGTCATCATGGTTCAATTATACCATTGATGTTTGCACTCACTTCCCACATTTTAAAGGCTCAATGATGAAACAAAGCAATGACTCCATGACCAGTCCGATCACTGCATTGCATTTCATTTTGCATTTCCATTTTAAGATAGATTTGCATTTCATTCTTGCATGGGATCACAAAATATAATCTTATCCAAGGCCAAATCTATTGTAGGAATCATCAATGTATCATCATAGCTGTATACACAATCAGAACAATGACTCATCTCTCCAAATATTGTCGACCCAATGTAAATCTTATGCTACCCCCTCAAATATGAACCCACATCAGCATCTAAATCTTCTTGCAATAGGATATCAACAAAATATTAGTTCTTTATCTCATCTGATCCATTCTATCATGTCTTATACAAGATGAATCCATCCTGGAACTAGACGTTTTGATCAAGTCTTATACAGGATATATCGTTCCTGAAACTAAACGCTTTGATCATCTTTGTCTTATACAGGAGGTGTCATTCCTGAAACCAGACTAAATCTTGATCTTATCAATCTTATCAATTCAATCAAGCTTTATCAATCATCACATCCAAAATCACATCATAGTGATCAAAGAACTCACACTTTCATCAATCAACGTTACAAAAGTCAAATCATTTCTAATCGGGAAATCAATTTTGCAAAGATCCAAAAACTCCAAAGGTCAATTATCTCAATTGATCTCCCGAGGGGGCATCATCATATCACAATTTAGCAATCAATGGCTGGGGCATCCTATCAAAATCAATATCAACAACATCATCAATCAAGTTTTCTTTGAACCAATGCATCATCACACATCGCTTCAAAGAGGGGCAAAATGTATACATCTAAAAATGGTCTGAAGATAGTTAATTAAATACGTTGTTATTTGATTAATTCCCCTTCCCAATTAATTGAATTCACAAGCAATTTAATTAATTTCTCTATTCATCTACTAGTAAATAAATCTAAATGATTTATTTATATAGTTCATCTCACATCCCCTTTGATTAATTAATTCTAAATTAATTAATGTCTCCCCATATTAATCAATTCTTCTAATCCCTAATTAAGATTAACAAACTCAAGTTTGTTGAGATTAATTGTCATTTTCCAATTATTTGAATTTCTAAATTCAAATGAGCACATGGCTCCTAACTTTAACCACCTAACCTAACCATCCCCTAACTTAACCCATTCAATCTAATCTTGGGTCTAACTAACCCTATCCTATCTTGCACATTCTAACCTCCTTATCCTAACCTCCCATGGTGTGGATATTCTCTCCTTGAGACACATGGCACTTTTACCACATGTCTCCTCCCTTGGACACTTGCCCTCTATGAGAAAGGCTCCTTGACACTTGTCACCATAGAGATGACAAGTGTCCCTTCCTCCAACCTCGTCTCGAACTTCCTCAATCTTGGCCCTTGATATCTTCAGATCAGATCTGGACCGTTGATTCCTGCCACTTCAGCTTTGGCCTTGGAATTCCTATAAATATCCCCCATTTTGGAGCAATATGGATCCCATCTCATATCAATGTAGGCATCATTACTATAGGCAATTTGCATTTCAATTATCTAGCATTTAGCTTTTGGATTTATCATAGCATGTTAATCTAGGTTCTCAAATCATGCATTTCATATTATCTCCATAGTCAATCATGATCAAATAGCTACTCAACTCTTGAGTTGTCATTTTGGAGGTCATTGCTCCGCTGAGAGCCCATCAATCCAACACCTTCAAGGTCCTTAAGAATAGAGGAAAATGGGACATTTCAAGGAAGGCTTATGGTTTGCATCTTTGATTTAGTTTTGAAATTAAGCTTTTCAATTATACCTTATTGTCTCATTATATGTGTATGCCTCTTGTACTAACAATATTTTTAGCATCACACACACACACACATACACACACACACACACACACACACACACACACACATATATACATATATATATACATAGATATGTATATATATAGATACATACATACATACATATATATATATATATATATACAGAGAGAGAGAGAGAGAGAGAGAGAGAGAGAGAGAGAGAGATATGTACACACATATATATACATATATAGATATATACATATACATATACATATACATATACATATATTTACATACATACATATACATATACATACATACATACATACATATGAATATATATGTATATCTATATACATTCATATGCATGTATACATGTATGCATGTATGTATGTATGTATATAGATATACATATATTCATATGTATGTATGTATGTAGTTAACATGAAATTCTCTATCTCTCTATAGCTAGTGCACAAGAATGGAGTGAACTTATTCGTCATGTACTTGGTAACATCATCACATTGGCGCACATTCACAATTATCCCAAATCATATGTAGATTTCAACAAAGTGTTAGGTGACATGAGGATGTTTTTGATGCTGTTAGGATAGAATTGGATATTACATGAGATGAAAGGGATCAACTACAATGTGAGCTCATGGAGTCTCGAGAAGAGGTATTCATGTATAGATAATTGTGTTGGAGAGGGATAGGAGGATCTCCTCTAGGAATCACATTCTATGTTGACTCACCAATGCACTTCTATGGTACCACCACATCCAAGACTAGAGGGATTTGGTACGTACCATCCATAGGGTATATGATGCGGACACCACATGATTTTATATAAGTGGTGATATATATTTTGTATTGAAAAATTATGTTTATATATATACAATTATCTTTTCTCAGATTTGTCCCTTGAAATACAAAATGATGTGTTATATTGCTCTAATTAAAAGTAACAAATATGGTAAAGAACATGTATGTCTAATTAAATGTCCATGTGATTTATTACTTAATTTCATCATGATTAATTGATACATGTGTGATTTAAGTAAACAACCTAAGTGTTTAATTAAATACTACCATTGATGATGTAATGTATCTATGTTAAATTACATGTCAATGTGATCTAATTAAAATATGTCTTAACTAAACACACCATAATGTAATATAACATAATACATTGAAGATTTGAATGATAAGCTAACATAAAGAAATGTAAACTCCTAAGAATTTACATAATGAATCCAAGACAATAAATTTTAATCAAGAATGAAGAAATGTATATCAAATAAAAAAACTATCTAATATAACATGCTCTAGTGAAGACATTGATAACTCAATGATGAACAATAAGTACCAAACCGGTACTGAGGGGGGGGGGGTGAATCTATACAGTCACAAAAACTTTTCCCGAATCGGTTAGACTGCAAACATTGCAAATGTCTGATAGACAGTAACACCACTCTGAAATAGAGTGCAACCGGTAAAGCTAAGAATGAGTGTGACAAGCATTAACCAGTTAATACCACACTTCCATTTCACCTTTATGCATCAATAGGTTATCTATCATCAGAAATATAATAACAACTAGATCAACATGATTTACCTTCAAACACAAATCATTTAAACCATAACATGAAAAAAACTACACATGACACACAGATTTTTCACATTGAAACCCAATTGGGAAAAACCATGGTGGGGATGAATACCCACAAGCTGCTTTTGAACTCTTTAGAAGTCCGCTTTGTTAGGAGCCTAGTCCGGTTAAAGATTGCTACAATAGGTTCTGCTAGGAACTGATCCTATTAGGGATCACACGGTTAAGGGATGGCTAAATACCCGATTAAGGGTTAAACCCTATTAGAGGTTACCTTGTTAGAGGATTTCAAGAACTCAATGAGTTTGACTCACCCTGTTAAAGGATTTATAGCAAGCTAATTAAAGCTACCCGGTTAAGGGATTTTCCAACTGTTGAAGTGGTTAAAGATCAACAGGTATTACAATGATCTGATAATAGAACTCAATGCCTAATGCAGATCCGCTTAAGTTCCTTCTGCACACACACTATGCAGGAATCAATCCTCTTATCTCATCTAGTCTCGCAAGAATCACGTATCTCTGCACTTAGATACACACACACCATTTGCCAACAACCTCAGCATGAAACACAACATTGACCTTATAGGAAACAAATAGGTCAGTAGCTAAACCCTAAACCCTAAACATTTAGGTTAAGAAATTTAGGTGGTTCAATCTTGGCCATTAAACAACTTGCATTTGAATACAATGGTCTTGAATAGATCTTGAGACATTCTCCATCGCTCATTCTTCATCACTTCATGGAAGCAATAACCCATCACACGTTCTCCACCATTTACAGGGACTTCGCACATTCTCGAGGTAGATAGGATCAATCTCCTTTATGCAAGATCCTTTTACGTGCACAAGGCTGACATGGCACCATGATCTAATCTTCATTACAATTCTAACTCATCACATGATATCATTGATTGAATCGCATAGGCTTGGAACACTTCAACCGGAAACCCTTAAGCTAAGACTACCAACCAGTAGTCATACCATATTAAGCCTTCACAGAAAACATTCCATATGTTGGTTCACATTTCATCATACCGGTTCTCTTGGACAAACATACCACTTCACCTATTGCTCAAATACCGGTTTATACCACTATACCAGTTCTCTTTGCCTGCTGCTTAGCTTCAATATACCTGCTCACTTCTTTGCACATATATCGGTTCATAGTTTAGCATATTTCTGGTTCACTCTCCAACATATTGACATCAATGACAACATAATATCATCATGTCAAGATACTCTGCACAAATGCCAACAATCTCCCCCTTGGGCATTGATGGCAATATACAAAGATCTCTCTTTCTACATCACATCTTCTCCCCATTGCTACGGATATCTTCTCCACTTCACATCTTCTCCCCCTTTGACAACAATTCCAAAGTGGAGGCACAAGCTTTCCTGTTCCACTATGCTGCTCCCCCTGAGGAGTAGCATCCTTCAACACATCAATCCGGAAAAATTTGGACACTGCAATACCTCACTGATGTGGAGTACATACTTTCTGTAGTCACATAAATCTGTCCACTTCATTAAATGAATATTTAGTATTTATTTGATTATTTAACCATCAATCAATAATTAATTAAATTAATATATTTAATTAATTCATCTTAACCCTCTTCTCCTATTAATTAAATAAATTATTCAATTTATTTGATTTAATTCACTTAACAAATTTAGACCATTAATTAAATAAATAAATCATATTTATTTAATTAAATTGTCATGCCCAAAATTTAGGGCAAGAACGGGATAAATTTTTTTTTAAAACATAACTGATAAGAGCATTAAATCGAAAAATATATAAAAAAAACTACAACATGTTTTGTCTTAACAGTGGGCTCGGTCGAGGCATAAGAAAATTTTATAAATTAAAAAAAAAAAAAACAGTTTGTTTATATATATATATTTTTAAAAGGTATAATATATAGGTATAATATATACATATACATATACATATACATATACATATACATATACATATACATATACATATACATATACATATACATATACATATATATATATATATATATATATATATATATAATTTCATGATAACAACTTTAATAAAATCTAACAACAACTAAATCTCATATTTTCTGTAATTAAAATAAAAAACAAAATCGCAGAAAAAAATGAAATCACAGAATTAAATAAAAATGACTTTTATATTTCTGTGAACTGATGCATGCAAATCAGATGCATTTCCTTTCAATTAAATAGAAGAATAAATTTAGCTCATTTCATTACAAGAAATATTAGATACTCTACTAGATTTAACCTCAACTATAGGACTAGAACTTAGAAATAATCCATTTATCTTTTCTGCAAAATAACATGATATTTTTTGCATATATATAACAAATAACATATTCCCAAGTCTTTATTGCTATGTTACAAATAGCCTCTCATTTCAAACAAATTAGGACTTTTCAAAGGGTTTTAATTACATTTACAACAATTTTTCCTCAATCATTATCTTCTGCCATAACTGCATGCCCTGATAATTCTTCTAACAATCTGCAAATAAATCAAACTATGACCATGGAGTGCTCACCTCCCAGCCTAGGCTAACTGGTAACCACCCCCGAGTTCGGAGATCCAAGCCCTAGATGGGTAAGAAACATGCAAACACAAAAGATAGAATACACATGAACTCAAACACATCCCAACCCAGGCTACACTGCACCACACATTGTGATGTCCCTTTTACGGGTGGTAGTGGACCAAGTACCCTGAGGAGAACTGCAAGTATGGAAAAACATGTAGCCACCTCATGGCAAACCAAATACATCAAGTATAGCAACCCCTTATTCCTTATGCCCCCCAAGGCATTCATGCCTTATTTCCCTCCTTATGACCCCCAATGCATAAACAAGCCATGCAGCAAGGGTCACATAAATTCCCTTGTGATCGCTCTCATAACGAGAGTCTCTCACTCAAGGGCTGTCACTTCTACCACCCACAAGATCCTCCTCTCTCCCAAGACTAAGAGGTCTTGATGACTCCCGAAAACACATACAATGTATAATCACAAAATACCAAATAAAATTCCAAGAGAACATGCACGGAAACAAATCTTTTACACAAACATTAATTTCAAACACATGCAATAAGAAATCCATTATAAGAAGAATACAACCAACCTTAATTTGCCCAAAGGTAGGTTAGTTTTGTTGAGGATGAGCAACCCAACTCCACGGTTCTTCTCTTTCTACCCTTAGCAAAATTCTCTATTCAACAATCTAGCTTATTCTTTCCAAAATTCTTTTGTCTCCAAAAATGGAGAGTGGGTGATTACCCACAAATTTTCTAATTCTTGCTTAAGAAGCCCATTGTGAGAGTTCTCACAAGTTTCTAAAAACTAAAGAGGAAGGTAAGGTAGAATGGGAAAGGGAACTCCCATTCGAAAAGGAAGGTTTTCAACTTAGTTCAAGTCTTCTAAATCAATTTTCGCACAACTTAGAAAAGTCACTTTTTAGGGTGTCTAAAAGGTCACATGGGAGTAGAAACATGCCTTAAATTAACCCTAACCCTTAGGTATACCTTATGGGCTTTAGGAAACCCTATTAAACTACCCCTAGGTGCCCATTTAACCCTTTTTTAACCCCTCTGAAGTTTATTTTCGGGTCAAACCTATGTTGACCATCCCAAAGATTCTTTACCCAAGGCATTTATGGAATCTCATTACATTAATGGAAAAAGCTATAGTTAAACAATTCCCACCAAGAGACAAATTTAAAAATTCAAACATAAATCCACACATGTGTCAAGTGACACAAAGAAAATACTTTTACAAATTTATACATGAAATCGTGTCTCTTGTGGATTTTACATAAATCAATTAAATAACACTTAACACACATGCATCATTTACTATTACGAATAAAATACAACATAAACGGGGTGTTGTCTCTCCAAATAGACAAACCCTGACTTTAAGAACATACATAGGTCTAGGTTTGGTTCTCCATAATATTTCCATGGTCACATGGATAACTTCTTGCGCATCTCAATTTACACATTAGTAGCTTCAAGTAACCTCATATAATATAAATCACAAGAATAATAATACACATCATCACTTGCATACAATTTACATCTGAGCAATTTAATACATCTTATATCCAAGCAATTTCACATAAGCAATTCATCCTAATTCTCATAATTTTGATCCACACTTAAAACATACATCATATTTTTATCATCATAGTAAAGTCCTGCAAATTCAATCACGACATTTATCACCACAAATTCATCCTATTCAAAAAATCATGTAGTGTTCTATATCATAAAGCATATAAATAAAACATCAACATATAGCAATGTTATCCAAATCATGAAATCATATAAGTTCTAAATCCATAATGCATAAAAATAAAGCATCCATAATAGTCTCATCATAAAAACCACTGAAATGTCAGACTGAGTCGGGGTGAGGCCTCACATAAATCTTCTCTCACAT
Source organism: Cryptomeria japonica (assembly GCF_030272615.1). Lineage (NCBI taxonomy): Eukaryota > Viridiplantae > Streptophyta > Pinopsida > Cupressales > Cupressaceae > Cryptomeria > Cryptomeria japonica. The sequence continues at coordinate 131,737,867 of NC_081415.1, read as the reverse complement.
TTAAATAAATTAATATTTATTTAAATTCCCCCAAAATGCCACCTCTCACATTTAAATAAATTAACATTTATTTAAATCACCTTTATCCTCCACCCACTTGTATTTTCCTACAAATGCAAGTTGCACAACTATTTTAAATAAATTATTTATTTAAAATCCTATTTATCCTCACCCACTTGAAACCTTTAATGGTTTCCCTTAAAGTCTTCAAACTTAATGGTTTCCTTCTAGAGTCTTCTCAAAGAGGGGCAAATGTAGTCACATAAATCTGTCCACTTAATTAAATGAATTAGTATTTATTTGATTATTTAACCATCAATCAATAATTAATTAAATTAATATATTTAATTAATTCATCTTAACCCTCTTCTCCTATTAATTAAATAAATTATTCAATTTATTTGATTTAATTCACTTAACAAATTCAGACCATTAATTAAATAAATAAATCATGTTTATTTAATTAAATCTTCTCTCACATTTAAATAAATTAATATTTGTTTAAATTCCCCCAAAATCCCACCTCTCACATTTAAATAAATTAACATTTATTTAAATCACCTTTATCCTCCACCCACTTGTATTTTCCTACAAATGCAAGTTGCACAACTATTTTAAATAAATTATTTATTTAAAATCCTATTTATCTTCACCCACTTGAAACCTTTAATGGTTTCCCTTAAAGTCTTCAAACTTAATGGCTTCCTTCTAAAGTCTTCTCAAGCCTTTAATGGTTTCCCTTAAAGTCTTCAAACTCAATGGCTTCCTTCTATAGTCTTCTTAAGTCTTTAATGGTTTCCCTTAAAGTCTTCAAACTCAATGGCTTCCCTTAAAGTCTTCTTAAGACTTTAATGGTTTCCCTTAAAGTCTTCAAACTTAATGGCTTATTTTTAGAGTCTTCTTAAGCCTTTAGTGGTTTCCCTCAAAGTCTTCAAGCATTTAAATGCTTTATCTTCCTTTTTATCATGTAAATAAATTAAGATTTATTTAAATCCAAAATTCACATTCACATTTAAATAAATTAATATTTATTTAAATATCTATCCAAATGCAAATTACACCATTTAATTTAAATAAATGATTTTATTTTAATTGAAAATCTCAAAATTCCTCCCACTTGCATTCTCCTACAAAATCTACTTGCATGCCTAAATCCCTTCTAGATTCTTCTAACCCCTTTCTAATTAGCCTAATTCATCCCCTAAATATTGTCACATTCCTAGGCAACTTGGAGTCACTTCTCAAAGCCCTCAAAGTCTTTGAAAGGCATTTAAGGCTTTAAGTCTTCAAATGGTTAACCTGTAAAGTCTTCCAAACCATTAAAGACTCTTACATAACCATTTATGGTTAATTAACCTTTTAGCTTTGGTTAGAGACTTTCCTCTAACGTAACCATCCTTTTGACTCATGGGTCTCTTCAAAGCATTTATTTCTTTGACTAAGGTAACCATTTAACCCTTGCACATTCATTTATCCCTTGGATAAGAGGAATATCCATTAACCTAACCCTAACCCAACCCCCTAGGGTAATTATCATGTCCCCTAAAGCATTCAATGCTCCTTATCTCTCCTCTCAAGCCTCCTCATGGTGACACTTGTCAACATGGGATTGGGTTGAAAGTCTCACATGGATTGAATATCTTTCAATCCTAACCCTTGTTAAGATTGCTCAATCTTAACCCTTCATTTCCCCATTTATTCTATAAATAGAACCCTTCTCCTCAAGCAAAGGAAGCATTAGAGTATTGTTTTTATACTGGTATTAGCATAGAGCTTTTTCATAACATCACTATCTACACTTGCATAGCATTTTCTTATCATATTCAACCATATTGAATCTCCATATGGCATCCATGGCTAGTGTTAAAAGCTGAGAGCTACACTCATGTGGAACTTGGAGAGGAGAGGAACAAGGGAGGAGCAACTATGAGCATCTTGATTAGCATTTGGAGGAGTATAGTTTATCTATTCTATGTTTGTATGCTTTCTATTTCATTCTTAATATCTCTCTTGATATGTCTGTTTAGGATAATCTTTTGTTGCTAACACTAACAATTTTTTCTTGTGCTCTTATGTGTGTTGTCATCGAACAGATTTTTTAATCCTTTTTTGCAGGAGCATCATTTGGTGAACCCGATGTGAATCAAAGAGCAATCATTTTGAAGACTACCAACTTTTGAATGTTTTAATTGACACACAGGTCATTCTCTTGTGCTTTTGTTCTCAGTTTAGCACCTTCGCAAATTTATACTTTAGCGCTATTGTCTATATCGTTGCTCTTTCGTGTTAAATAGAGCTTATGTTTTCACACAGAGTAGAGCTATTGTAACATAGAGTTGTAAGAAAATTCCTTTTAACTGAAAACCAAAATTTTTAGGCTTGTAGAAGCCCACCAAAATATGCTGATTTTCCTAAGTAATTATCTTTTGTGTAGGTTTTAACTAACCCCTACAATAGAATTTTTTTAGCAATTTTAGCTTAGGAAAAAAATTTGTTCATATTGCTAACTTTGTCTTTCAAGTTAGGATAAAATAAATTCATTTTCCTTTTGTGTTAAAATCAACTACACTTTGATTTGAAGTTTTGAAAAGAACCACATCTTTCGTTTGGAGCTCTAAAAAAGAATCACACTTGTTCAAAGTTAAAAAGAATCACAGAAACAAACACACACAATTATTTTTTGCAAAGTTAGGAACTATTCTTTTCGTGCTTAAAATCAACAAGGAAAATTTTATTTCTTGCATCAAACTAAAATTCACAATCAACTCTTCATTTTGTGCAAGTTAAAAAGAATCCCCAATTTGTCAAAGTTGTTCTCAAATTGATTTACTTCAAGCAAAACATGCTCTTAATTCAGTTGACTAGGATTTCCAATTCCTAGATTACAACACATTTTGCCATTGAAGGATAAAAAGAACACCATGACTGTTGGAGCAACATCTCCAATTAGATAGAACATCATTGCAATGACAAGTTAAAAAGAACAAGTGCATTTCATGTTTGGCACACTTGTGCAAAAAGAGTTTGTCAAGTGGTCCTACTTCTAACACACACTATCCTCTCCCTTGGCTTTTGTGGTCCTAGGTGCAAGAGAAAAGTGTTAGTAACACTCAAGTTTTATCTTTTTAAGAGAGGTCTGTCAAGAGATCGATCACTCTTGGGAATGACCTCGCGTGGTAAATCCTTCGAGCTGCTATAGAAATCAGGTGAGAGTGAAAGTTGTAGCCTTGGGTATAGTTGTTCCTACAGTGTAACTTGTCGAAAGGACAAATGGGCCCCACCACAAGTTACAAGGCTCTTAAGTGAGTCATTGCAGAATGAACTTATGTCCAAAAATATCAAAAATTACTAAACACCTGTAAGTAGTAGCCCACCCATTCTATTGATTGAGGATATTTTTGATAAATTCAGTGCAAGAGCATAGAAGGTTTTGCTCCCAAGACACTCACCATACATATTTCCTTGAGTAGAAACATAGCTTTTTGAAAGGTTACTTGTAGCCCAATAAAAGTGGTGACTCCCCCATCATAGGGATCATCTATTTGTTATGCTCATGCAAGACTTAGTATATCACATCCTTACCTGCCATGACAGGATTCATAAGGTATGTAGTACCAAAGTCGAAGAAATATCAGGATGTGGGCTGAACTTATCGCAACTGGCCATTTGACCTTAGGGATAAAGAGTGTTTGAAGTGTTTTCATTTTGAGTTAAAACCAGTGCAAATTGAGCCGACTTTAGGCTTTGAAAAACACCTAAAATACATTTAAAGGAAAGGGTCATAAAAAGTCCAAGGATTGGGTTGATCTAGACCCATACTTATTTGTGCCTTTTTGAGGCAACATTCTTGTGTTTGTGTGCTTGCTTTGTTTTCTTGTCAAAGAAAAATTAAAAATCAATTCCAAAACAAGTATTCATCCCACACAAACATTTTTTAGAAACCAACAAAGGATCAAAATCAAACAACAAAAGTCTCAAACTATATGACCATTCTTCACATCTTGAGAAAGAAGAATCTTCATCAACACATCAACTTGAAGAAAATACCATTGAGCTAAAAGGATCTTATCAAAAGGAGGAATTTTTTTTATCTTAATAGACAAATATTTGTCTCTAATAGAGATTTTATATGCCACATGCATCTCTATCTTCAAGGGAAATCAAATGAGTTTAATCAAGAGTCATTAAACCGCTGAGCTTTTATGCAATATCGCGCTTTGAGTTATCATAAGAACAAAGGAGGCAAGATCAACCCTGACTTCTTTCCAAACATTTGCATCACATATAAGGTAGCTCGAGAAGAACCACCAACTCCCGAAAGAGAAGAAGAAGAATTTGTCCCCTATGTGACACGAAGATTTTATTGAAGCTAGCATCTCATCCATTCTCACATTCACATCATCAATCCATTTCAACTCTCAAAACATTAAGAGGTTCTTGTCCTAAATTCTATTTTCAATATTGCTTGAATCAAACACAAAAAACATCACTTTTTAAAGTGTCTCTACATCTAGGATAAACTCATCCTAAGAGGCATTTCTACACAAGTTAAAACTAGTCTATGAGTGAATCCTCTCATTACTAGGTAGTTGGGTCTGTAACCCATCTCAGATCTCTCTAAACCTTATCACATCAAACTTTGTCAATCAAACACAACAAGCAAATCAAGAAAGAACTTTTGGTAGCATCTACCTTTAGTGCTAGAGATTCAAATGCAAAACAACCCACTAAACATCAATATCTAATTTCATCAACAACTCATCATCATTTTCACCCAACTTCAATAAAAACTTGTAAACAAAATGGCTGAAACCAGATCTAGAAAAAGACAAATAGAAATTGAAGAAGATGAGGAAGACAATATCAATGAATTCTAAGAAGCTCTGGGAGGAAACGTAAATGATGAAAATCCAAGTACTCCTACTCCTGCGGCAATAGAAAGGGCACAACACAACCCTCTCTTTAATAGACTGTTTGATGAAATACTTAGGAGCAATGTTGATGCTCACTTTTTAAGACTTGCTCAAAAAGGAGCCAAACTACCCTCTGACTTTGATGTTGCACAACTAAGGAAAGCATCAGATTGACAAAGTCGCAATGAGGAAGAAAGAGGTCGAGATCCCATCAGATACAACCTTCATCAAGGTAATCCTCCACCTCCTCCTCCTCCAAATGAAATAGCAATGTTATGGCAACAAGTTGAAAATCTTGCCCAACTACTTCATAGTGGTGTGAAAACTAATAAATTTTCACTCAATGACATTTGTCCCTATCCCTTTGATAGGAATCTTCATATGCCACCTTTTCCACGAGGGTTTGAAACACCCAAGTTTGAAAAGTATAGAGGAAAAGGAGATCCTTGTGATCATGTTCAAGAATTCCATTCAGCTTGCCTTGAAGTGGCATATGAGGATATGTATCTAATGTGCCTTTTTCCCCAAAGCTTGGGAGGAACAACCACATCATGGTTTTCCCGATTACTAGGTGGAATTAGGACATTTGAAGAACTCATCCAGAAATTCCTGGCACATTACTCACACAACATTGAACATGATATCACCATGGCTGATCTATGTAACACTAAACAAAAACCAGGTGAACTATTTTCAGTCTTTCTGCAATGATGGAGTCAAATGTCTAGCAGACGTTCTCTTCAGTTACCTGAACAAGAACTAGTGGAAATATTTATTTCCAACTTAAACAAAGAAATGGAATTTAACCTAGACGTAAAAGACACAGATTCTTTCAATGACATGGTCACCAAAGGCTTAAAATGTGAGTGGGCTCTCATCAAGAAAGGACTTATCAAAATCTACAATGAGTCAAAGGATGGCCCTCATCCAGTCTTCAATAGTGACAAGCCTAACTTCTGGAACAAAAACAAAAATATCGTCAACGACGGGGTTGTGGATGCAAGAACTATCAAAAGTGCACAACCTGTGGTCTGATTTGCAGGACAGAATCCCACACCCAAGAATAACATAGTTGCTCCTCCAAATCAAGGCCACACCACATCTCAAGATGAACCCAGACAGCATCAGCAAAATTTTAAACCAAAGCGAACATACACTCCCTTAGGGGAACCCATCGAAACAATGTTATGTTAGTTGGTTTCTCAAAATCTGGTAACCTTACCCAAAACATCAAATTATGAACCTCAAGTCAAACCTTCATGGTGGAGGTATACTGAACATTGTGATTTCCATCAAGGGAAAGGGCATAAGACAAGCAATTGTCATAGATTGAAAGACCTTATTCAGGATCTTATTGATCGAGGTGAAATCAAAATCGAAGGACATGACCCAAAGACAACAAACAATGATCATCTCATGTTCAAAAATCCACTTCCATCACAAGATCAAAGGGGTCCTTCCACTTCAAGGAGAAACACAAATACCACTAATTATATGTAAGCCATGTATAATTACATTGTGAATCACCAATATGATGCCAGTGAACAAATTGCAACTATTACCATATAAAATCCTAGCTCCACTTGCAATGTTGTTACACGTCGTGAAAATATTACCATAAAAGCAGCTCCACAAGGCACCCCATCTATCCCAAAGTAGTATAACCTTGTGGACCAATTAGATAAAATGCCAGCACTGATATCTATCTTAGAGCTATTATGCCTATCTCCATCCCATAAAACAATATTGGATCAAGCTCTCCAAGAGGCATTAGTCCCTGTAAACCTAAATACAAATCAGTTCCAAGCTATGTTTGGAAACCTAAGATCATCACCTTGTCTCACTTTCTCTGAAAGTGACAACTCATCCTTCCAGCAACCTCACAATGCCTCACTCCACATTGAAGGGTTTATCAACCAACATAGGATTAGGTGAGTCTTGATTGACAATGGAGTAGGCTTGAATATCTGTACACTACAATTGGTCATAGCATTGGGATATGCAATTGAATCAGTGGATCCCCGTAAGAAGATAACAATCAAAGCCTATGATGATGCAAAGTGTTCATTCAAAGGAGTAGTTGTGCTACCAATCCGAGTAGGCCCAGTGGTGAAGCACATCATATGTCAAGTTCTGGACCTTCCTCTACCATATAATTTATTGTTAGGAAGACCTTGGATACATGCCATGCAAGCCGTTCCATCGACCTACCATCAGTGTATCAAGTTCTCGCATAATGGTGTAGAAATCACAATCATGGGTGATGCAAACCCCTTTGAATATTGTCATAATATAAGTCATCAACCAGAGATTACTATTCCCAACAATAGAGAAGCCATCTCATCCACATCATACATAAATCTAGCCTCTCTTTTCAGTTCAAACACCACTATACCCAAGCAAGAGAAGCTCAAGATGAAAATAGCAGAGGAAGGTCCTGGGGAGTACAATTTGAGCCAACTCTTTTGTGTTGGACAAATGCCTACTTCTCCTAGAACTCATGGTAAACCTCAATAGTTACTTCAAATGCCACTGATCAAGCCAGCATGCACTTTAATGTCATTCATCCTTAGAAAGAGTCAAGAAGAAGAAAACAGAGATGAGGACTTAGCAGAATGGATCTATAAAGACCCAATCACCACAGACATCCCACAAGCTAAGCTTCCCATAGATCAGTATGGCAAAGGCCTTCTCATTATGCAAAGAATGGGTTATGATGGTCAGAGTGCTTTGGGACCTTGCAAGCAAGGAAGACATGAACTGTTGTAGCCAGAATTAAAGCCCAAAGATAACACAGGATTAGGCTTTCAAAGGGAGATCCTTCCTAAGCTTAGATTCAAAGGAAAACCCAACAAACCACTATATCAGCCTATTACAAAGAGGTCACCTTTGTTTATATCAGCAACACCACACACCATAACAACTACCCCATTGAGGCTAAAAATCCCAGCAAAACCATCCACAACACCAATCATCCCACCAATCACCCCCACAACTCCATTAGTAGCAGCCATAACATCAATAGAACCATTAGCAGTAGCAACTGTATCAGAACCCATAGTGGTATTGACAACACTGACAATTCTAGTAGAAACAGTAGATTCAACACTACCAATACTCCCTGTATCGGATCCATTGATCCCCATACTTCTTCCTATAGCACCGATCATTTCATCTACAAAGGTATATCAACCGATCACACCTACAGTATTTAACTCAAAAGATATCCCAGTATGGTATAGTAATCGAATACTAGAAAGCGACTCAGAAACCAACTCGCATGAGTGGGAATTTGATTCAGTGCAGCTTAACACTTCAAATGAGGAAGACACGTCACCACCTCCACCCCACAAAGACATCCTTGTTTATGGAGAAGCACAGATAAAGACCTCTTGGGCTCCTGAATTGGAAACTTCTTCCACAGACCCTACGTCACATCCTACGCCTGATTCTGATAGGGAGAGTATCATCAATGACCTTCACCACAACATCTTAACCCTCACTGACACATCTAACAAACTTAACCTAATCGATGAGGTAATTCTCATTATACATCCTAAACTCATCAAATGGAACCAACCTAATCCCCCATGCCTTGACCACTTCCAAAACGATGAGGTGATCATTGACTAATTGGAACTATGGGATAACATACCAAGTGGGGATCACAAAGCTGGATTCGCCATAGAACTTAATAGCGCAACATACTTTGGGGTCGATGCCAAACCTTTCAGCTGCAAAAATATAACAATAAAACATGGATCTTCCAGTGAAAACCACACTGTGGCACTATTTGATCCCACAAAAGTAAAAAGAAAGAGCGTGTCCAATGGTGAAAACCTCTCTGAGGTGCCTGAGGATGAAAGGTTTGACATCCTTCACTCTATTAAATAGCAGGAATGATCAACGATTCTCATCAAAGAAACCAAAGAATACAATGTGGGGACTCTGGAAACTCCTCACCACATACATCTGGCATCTCTTTTGACTTCATAGGAACAACCCAAGTTTGCCGAATTCTTCTAGAAGCATCAGATTAACTTTGCATGGTCATATGCAGACATGCCTTGTTTTGATCTAGATTTAGTCATGCATCACCTCACCATAGCAGAGGGAGCTAAGCCTGTCAAGCAGAAGCTTTGCAAGATGCATCCTCAGATTGCAGCACTAGTCAAAGAAGAACTTAAGAAACTCTTGGATGTTGATTTTATTAGACCAATTGATTATGTAGATTGGATGTCCAATATTGTGTTTGTCAGCAAACCAAATGGGGGCATCCATATTTGTATTGACTTCAGAGATTTGAATAAGGCATGTCCTAAAGATGACTTCCCCCTACTAAATATTGACATCATAGTAGACCTAACAATAGGACATGCCATTCTTTCACTCATGGATGGTTTTTCAAGATACAATCAGATAAAGATCGCACTTGAGGATCAACATAAGACAACCTTCACATGTCCATGGGGAACATACTACTGGAATGTAATGCCTTTTGGTCTAAAGAATGTAGGAGACCTATCAATGAGCAATGACCACTATCTTCCATGATATGATGCATACCATAATGGAAGATTATGTTGATTTACTGGAAAAATCACTCATAAGAGAAGGTAATCTAGAAATATTAGAGAAGGTCTTTGACAGACTGGAACAATATCATGTGCGACTCAACCCAAAGAAATGTGTCTTTGGAGTAACCTTAGGGAAACTTCTAGGATACATTGTCTCAAGCAAAGGCATTGAGGTCGATCCAACAAAGGTCAAAGCAATCATGGACATGCCACCTCCAAATAACATCAGTCAGCTAAGGACATTACAAGGATAGCTTCAATCTATCCGAAGATTCAATGCACAACTGGCAGACAAGTGTCACCCATTTACATAGCTGCTACACAAAAATATCCGCTTTCAATGGGATGCTAGATGCCAGCAAGCATTCCAGATGCTTAAAAACTATCTCATGAATACACCATTTCTGATCCCACAAGATCCAAGTAGACCTCTGTTACTCTATATATCAGCAACAAGTATAGCATTGGGTGTACTATTGGCACAACACAATGCAAAAGGGAAAGAGTGTGTTGTTTACTACATCTCTCGCACACTGGTTGGCTATGAACTCAATTACACCCCTATTGAGCAAGCTTGCCTCGTAGTAATCTTGGTAGCCACTAAACTGAGGCACTATCTGTTGACACATAAAGTATAGCTCATTGCAAAGATCGATCCACTAAAGTACTTACTTAGCAAAGCAACATTGACAGGTCATTTGGCCAAATGGGTTATGATTCTTAGTGAATTTGACATCGAGTATGTGGACCATAAGGCTATCAAAGGACAAGTTATTGTAGATCAGTTCACTGATGCACCACTCATAGGTGATCATCCTCTCATTTCCAATTTTCCGGATGAAGAAATATTCATGATCACAACAGCACAACCATGTAAACTATACTTTGATGGTTCATACACTAGGCATGGCTTGGGGGCAGGCATTCTATTTATCACACCTCAAGGTGAAAGCATCCTAAAGTCTTACAGGCTCACATTTCCATGCACAAATAACATAGCTGAATATGAGGCCTTGATCACAGGACTCAGGCTAGCCATACAATGGAAGTTACAAGAACTGCAAGTATATGGTGACTCCCAACTGGTCATTTGACAACCAATCAATGAACATCAGACCAAGGATGATAAACTCATGCCATACAAGAAAATGGTAGACACTCTAAAGGCATCATTTACAACTATCACCTTTGAGCAGATACCAAGAGATCAAAATCAAGCTGTTGACGCTATGGCTACTATTGTATCTCTCCTAGATCTTCCAAAAAATTCAACACACTATGAGTTCTTGGCTGAACAGCTTTGGATTCCTGCTTATGATATCCCCAAATCTGAGATGATATGTCACCTTGTTGGTTCTAAATCCCCATGGTATGATGAGTTTTACACCTACCTCTACGATCACACCCTTCCTCCTCACTAATTGAATAACCAATGTAAAACTTTCATTCGCCAAACCACTCGATATACCATCATTGCTGAAACCCTATACTGACGCAGTCTTGATGGTACTCTCCTTCGATGTTTGGAACAAGATGAGATAAAAAAGGCATTGGAAGAGGTACATGAAGGAATTTGTGGGACTCACTCAAGTGGCTCATCACTAGCCAAGAAGATCATACGAGCTGGATACTACTGGCCATCTATAGAAAAAGACGCCTACTATTTTGTCAGAAAGTGCAAGAAATGCCAGGTTCATGGAGACCTGATACATGCACCACCATAGGAACTGCAACCAATCACAGCATCATGGCCTTTTTGTCAATGGGGACTTGACCTTATGGGTAAAATCCATTCATCTTCATCCAACGACCACAAATTCATTATAACCGCAATCAAATATTTCACAAAGTGGATCGAATCTATTCCACTTAACCAATTCACCGACAAATAGATCGCCTCATTTATCCTTAATTACATCATCCACTGGTATGGTTTACCCATGTTCATCATCACAAATAATGACCTTCCATTCAAAAATTAGGATGTTCGTGAGCTCTGTGAGAAATTTTGCATCCAACACCGCTTTTCCACTCCCTATTACCGACAAGGCAATGGTTAGGCCGATGCATCAAAATAAGAACATATTGAGAATCCTCAAGAAGATAGTCAATGATGCCAGCCATGATTGGCATGTTCAATTAAATCCAACACTATGGGCGTATCAAACTAGTATTCGAACCCCTATAGGCGCAACTCCTTACTCACTTGTCTATGGTGCAGAAGCCATCCTTCCCATCGAGGTTGAGATACCATCTCTACGAGTTTCCTTGCATAATATCATTGATGATGAAACATACAGAGTATCATGTCTTCAAGACTTGGAACTACTTGATGAGAAATGACAAGATGCATACAATCACCTCAAAGCCTATTAGCAGCACATGAGCCGAAGCTACAATCACCGAGTTAGACCTCGTACATTTGAGGTAGGTGATCTTGTTCTATGAGAAAATCCTCATAACCAACCCAACCAAGAACATAAGGGAAAGTTTGAATCAAACTGGCTGGGTCCATATGTTATCACTACTATATTTGGGTCTGGGGCATATCAATTGGCTACTTCAAAAGGAGAATTGCTAGCAGATCCAATCAACAACATGCACTTCAAATGGTTTTATACATAAGTTGTACAGAGCATCAAGCTCCCATACATACCAGAAAAACACCAAAAACATTCAGTAAAATGTCCTGAAGAAAATACAAAAAAATCAAAATAGTAAAGAAAAATCATACATCCAAATGGTGAACAACCACTCCGGTGGCACCTTGGGTAAGTGCGATGGTCAAAACCTGGCAAACAAGTGCCACTCGTAAAGGATATGGCTCCATTGTCTTTCAGACTTGTTGCGATCACATTCATTACATGCACACATCCATCCATCCAAACCATGGCTTGTTATTGATCTGCAAATCCAGGATAAGTACCTCACATGTCTGGCATCCCGCTTTTTCATAGTCATGTCTAAACTAGGGGCAATACCCTTAATCTAGTTGATGGAAGTGGATTCTACATTATTTGGTGATTCATGGAGTTCTTCATTAAAAACTATCTCACAAAATCCAAAAACATTCAAAACTATCTCACAAAATCCAAAAACATGATAAAACACCAAAAATCAATCAAAAACATGGCAACGTCATGTACATATGAATCCAAGCAGATAACCAAGCAAACCTTGTGAAAAATTTAAATAATGACCTCTTATCACATCAAAATCAACAATCAACTATCAACACACAAACTGTCTTAACAAGGATGCATCCTTCCTTACCAAAACAAAGACAAGATGACATTTTCTTTGACAAGAAAATTTTGTTCAAGCTATCAAAATACTTGATTGGATTTGCAGGTTATTCATTCATTTATATATATCAAGTTCCTATGCTACTCCAAGATATCCACAAGTGATTAGAGTAGCCGAGATGGTTCCTACGGTATTGTTTGCATGTCTTCTGCGAATTATTCCGATGAAGCTCTGGGGCATGTACTAATGGTGTCTACGTGGGAAGTTCACTAAGTTATGTGATCATATGCAAAATATAGTCATAGATCACTACAGCTTGCTGACTACAACGTATAGCTAGACCATATGAGCATGAACCATTATCGAGGATCCATTATTCTTTATTCTTTATAGATGTTATTTTCTTGTAGGTATAATGCTCCATCTTTGGTTCCTACTACCTCATCCATGCTCAATAATGATTTATCTCTTACTACGGTATGAAATTGTCTCAGGATATGATCGACAAAAGATCGAGGATGTTCCAAGTCATGCATGAAAGGAGATAATCCTTGTCTGTTCTACAAGCAATACTCAGGTCAACTTGATCCATTATATCAAGTTGCTTGTATTAACTTGCTATATCAAAATCCATGTAAGGATTACTTAGGTCATCTTGAATCATTATGTCAAGTTTCTTGTATTTTCTTACAACATTTTAAAGCTCAATAATGAAAAATAAAGCACTATGGATCGTCATTTCATCTCATTTGTATATATTACATTCCGTTGCATTCCATCCATCCATACATTCATAATAGATGCATATCATGTATACATATTAATGACAATGGATACTCTATTTTCCTCTTCTTCCATAGGAATGCATCATAGGTCCTCCATTTCTTCTATCTAACATCGAACCCCCCCTCACCCTCCCCATCTTGGTAATCAGCATCACATACCCTACATCATCTCCCACCAACCCAATCAAGCCAATTACTCTGTCTACACAGGCACATCGACTCACACACACCTAGACTATCAGCAGATACTCTGATCAAGTATCTTCGGGTCTCAATAGGTAATCGATCATGGTAATCCTAGACTACATCAGACATTTATCATAATGACCTAGTCTCAATGGGGCTGCTATGATTAACCAAAACCATCCATCACACACACACACACACTATCAATTGATCAACCAATCAAACACAACCCAACAGACAATTACATCAATTGTCTAAGTCACAATAGGTCACTTTGATTCACTTACTCAGACTTTATCCTGTCCAAGCGAATAACTGACATCAACTATCATGCTTTGCCTCGACCGGGGCAGTTTAACCAATTGCACCAGATTGTCCAACCATTTTGATCAATTATATAACATCAATCAAAAGCACAACACCACATTTTCATCGTATCTCCTACATAACCTACGGGTACTCACTAGCTTGCCATTTCTCCATATTCACTCTGTTTTCTTCCATTCTTTCATGTTATTGCTAATTTCTTTTATTCTACCTCCCTTCCACTTCTCATTCTTTTTTGAGAGATCACCCTCTTTTTCAAAAATTTTTGGCCCATCTCTCGAGGGGGTATACCACCCACTAAATTAACATTTATGGGGCATATTTCTTCACAACTATTTTTCTTTCTTTGAAACGACGCGATAAAATCATACCATCTCAAAGAGGGGCAAATGTAGTCACATAAATCTGTCCACTTAATTAAATGAATATTTAGTATTTATTTGATTATTTAACCATCAATCAATAATTAATTAAATTAATATATTTAATTAATTCATCTTAACCCTCTTCTCCTATTAATTAAATAAATTATTCAATTTATTTGATTTAATTCACTTAACAAATTTAGACCATTAATTAAATAAATAAATCATGTTTATTTAATTAATTCTTCTCTCACATTTAAATAGATTAATATTTATTTAAATTCCCCCAAAATCCCACCTCTCACATTTAAATAAATTAACATTTATTTAAATCACCTTTATCCACCACCCACTTGTATTTTCCTACAAATGCAAGTTGCACAACTATTTTAAATAAATTATTTATTTAAAATCCTATTTATCCTCACCCATTTGAAACCTTTAATGGTTTCCCTTAAAGTCTTCAAACTTAATGGCTTCCTTCTAGAGTCTTCTCAAGCCTTTAATGGTTTCCCTTAAAGTCTTCAAACTCAATGGCTTCCTTCTATAGTCTTCTTAAGTCTTTAATGGTTTCCCTTAAAGTCTTCAAACTCAATGGCTTCCCTTAAAGTCTTCTTAAGACTTTAATGGTTTCCCTTAAAGTCTTCAAACTTAATGGCTTATTTTTAGAGTCTTCTTAAGCCTTTAATGGTTTCCCTCAAAGTCTTCAAGCATTTAAATGCTTTATCTTCCTTTTTCTCATGTAAATAAATTAAGATTTATTTAAATCCAAAATTCACATTCGCATTTAAATAAATTAATATTTATTTAAATATCTATCCAAATGCAAATTACACCATTTAATTTAAATAAATGATTTTATTTTAATTGAAAATCCCAAAATTCCTCCCACTTGCATTCTCCTACAAAATCTACTTGCATGCCTAAATCCCTTCTAGATTCTTCTAACCCCTTTCTAATTATCCTAATTCATCCCCTAAATATTGTCACATTCCTAAGCAACTTGGAGTCACTTCTCAAAGCCCTCAAAGTCTTTGAAAGGCATTTAAGGCTTTAAGTCTTCAAATGGTTAACCTCTAAAGTCTTCCAAACCATTAAATACTCTTACATAACCATTTATGGTTAATTAACCTTTTAGCTTTGGTTAGAGACTTTCCTCTAACGTAACCATCCTTTTGACTCATGGGTCTCTTCAAAGCATTTATTTCTTTGACTAAGGTAACCATTTAACCCTTGCACATTCATTTATCCCTTGGATAAAAGAAATATCCATTAACCTAACCCTAACCCAACCCCCTAGGGTAATCATCATGTCCCCTAAAGAATTTAATGCTCCTTATCTCTCCTCTCAAGCCTCCTCATGGTGACACTTGTCAACATGGGATTGGGTTGAAAGTCTCACATGGATTGAATATCTTTCAATCCTAACCCTTGTTAAGATTGCTCAATCTTAACCCTTCATTTCCCCATTTATTCTATAAATAGAACCCTTCTCCTCAAGCAAAGGAAGCATTAGAGCATTGTTGTTATACTAGTATTAGCATAGAGCTTTTTCATAGCATCACTATCTACACTTGCATAGCATTTGCTTATCATATTCAACCATATTGAATCTCCATATGGCATCCATGGCTAGTGCTAAAGCTGAGAGCTACACTCATGTGGAACTTGGAGAGAAGAGGAACAAGGGAGGAGCAACTATGAGCATCTTGATTAGCATTTGGAGGAGTATAGTTTATCTATTATATGTTTGTATGCTTTCTATTTCATGCTTAATATCTCTCTTGATATGCCTGTTTAGGATAATCTTTTGTTGCTAACACTAAGGTTTGGTTCTTGTGCTCTTGTGTGTGTTGTCATCGAACAAATTTTCTAATCCTTTTTGCAGAGCATCACTTTCAATTCACCTCTTGAAGGGGCAACACCCCTAATTCACCTCTTAAATAAGTAAATGAAGCCTTTGGTAGAGGCTTGGTGAATATATTTGCTAACTGCTCCTTACTAGAAAGATGTTCCAGTACAACCTCCTTGTTCTGAACCTTTTCCATCAAGAAATGATACTTGAGCTCAAAGTGCTTGGTTCTAGCATGCAAAACCGGATTTTTGGAAATGTTAATTGCACTTGTATTGTCACAAAATATGCTTATAGGTTCAGATATAGGAACTTTGAAGCCATTCAATACATGCTTCATCCAAATAGTTTGGGTGCAGGTCATAAAAGCTACAACATACTCCGCTTTTGTTCTAGATTGAGAAATACAACTCTGCTTTTTACTCATCCATGAGACCAGTCTACCACCGAGAAAGAATGCACCATCGGTTGTGCTCTTCTGGTAATCTACATTACCAGCCCAATCAGCATATGTGAACACTTTTAGGTTGAAATCATTATTGTATGGATACCATAACCCACAGTCAATAGTTCCCTTCAGATATCTAAGAATCTGCTTGACTGCTACCAAGTGGGATTCTCCAGGGCTTTGCTGAAACCGAGTGGTAATACCCACTGCATGTGCAATGTTCGGTCTGCTATGCACTACATAATGCAACTTACCAATCATTGATCGGTAATCCTTCTCATTTACCACCACTGAGTCATCTTCTTTTGATAGCTTACAACCGGTCACCTTTGGTGTACCAACCGGTTTACTATCTTCCATGCCAAAGGTCTTCAACACCTCTTTGACATACTTGGACTAAGTAATAAAGATTCCATCTTTCATTTGCTAAATCTGCAATCCAATGAAGAACTTAATCTCCCCTATGAGTGACATCTCAAACTCCTTTTTCATCTCATCTGCAAAATCATGACTCATCTTGTCATCTCCTCCAAAGATGATGTCATCAACAAATACTTCACAGATCAGAATCTAATCTCCTTCTAATTTCAAGTAGATATTGCTATCTTAACTTGTTCTTTCAAATCCAATCTTCACAAGATGTGAGTGCAAGCATTCATACCATGATCTAGGTGTTTACTTCAGTCCATACAAGGCTTTATGTAGCCTACACACCATGTCACTATCTTCTGATAGGGAAAACCCATCTGGTTGCTCTATATAGACCTCCTCTTCAAGTATTCCATTTAGGAATGCAGGTTTTACATCCATTTGGTATACCTTGAATCCTTTAAAAGTGACATATGCAAGAAGCATACGAACTCCTTCCAATCTGGCTACTGGGGCAAAGGTTTCTCCATAGTCTTCTCCTTCTTCTTGAGCATGTCCTTTACATACTAGTCTGGGTTTGTTCCTTACCACTATGCCATCCTCATTCAGCTTGTTTATGAAAACCCATTTGGTACCAATGACATTTTTATGCTCCGGTCTGGGTACCAAAGACCATGTACCATTCTTCTCTATTTGGTCAAGTTCCTCCTCCATTGCCTTGATCCAGTCTTCATCTTTATGTGCCTCTTTGAATGATTTAGGCTCAAAATCAGAGATCATACAAGAATTCTCTCTGACGTTTCTTCTTGTAAGGAATCCTGCATCCTTATCCACTATGATCTACTTTGGATCATGATTCAGTTTGACATATAGAGGAATGCTCTTGACTGATTCCTCCTAATTTTCTTCTTCATCCTCATCTTCATCAGCATCAACATTTACCAGTGTAGGAACACTATTACCGGTACTTGGCTGATTAGCAACTGGTTCCTAGAAGGTTACTACCAGTTCATCTCTTAGTTTCTTACTGTCGGTTTCCTCAGGTTTTCTAGAGTTTTCATCAACTCTAACATTAATGCTTTCAACAATTCTCTGAGTCCTATTGTTGAAACATTTGAGAGCTTTACTCTTGGTGGAATATCCTAGGAATATTCCTTCATCACATTTTGCATCGAACTTTCTCTGATGTTCACTCCTCTTGATATAACATTTGCTACCAAACATTCTAAAGTAGCTTACCAGTGGTGTCTTACCAGTCCAATACTCATAAGGAGTCTTATCCTTTCCTTTCTTGATGAGTACCCGGTTCATTGTGTATATTGCAGTGCTCACCGCTTCTCTCCAAAAGGTGTGAGCAACTTTTCCTTGGATCAACATAGTTCTAGCCGCTTCAACCATAGTTTGATTGTTTCTCTCTCTTAAGCCATTCTACTGTGGAGTTCAGGGGGCAGACAGTTGCCTCTTGATGTTGTTCTCTTCACAATATTTGTTGGATTCACCGGAAGTGAACTCTCCTCCTTGATCAGTTCTAAGGCATTTGATTTTTCTACCACTTTCCTTTTCTACCAGTGCTCGGAAAGCTTTGAACTTTCCAAAGGCTTCAGACTTGTCCTTCAAGAATGTGACCCACATCATTCTTGAGAAATCATCTGTAAGAATCATAAAATACCTATCTCCCTGCACACTCCTAGTTTTCATAGGACCACACAAATCAGTATGCACAAGATCAAGTAGGTTGTTAGTTGTGAAAGATTTACCTTTGAAGGTTGAGGAAGACATTTTCCCCAGTTGACATTCTCTGCACAAAGGATTTTCCGGTTTGCTCAGAATTGGTAGTCCTCTAACTGCCTTGATCTTACTGGCCTTCACAATGTTATCAAAGTTTACATGGTAGAGTCTCCTATGCCATATCTAGTTATCATCAAACTTAGCCATAAGACATGTACTTATATTTGAATTTAGCTGAAATAAGTTACCTTTGGTTTGCATACCGGTGGCCATCAAATCACCATTCTTCCCTTTGATTTTGCACACTCCATTTTTGAATTCCAGAGTGAGTCCACTGTCATTCAACTGGGCAACACTCAATAGATTATGTTTGAGACCTTCCACCCAATACACATTGTCAGTACTGTTCTTTCCATTCAGAGATGTGGATCCTCTTCCTCTGACCATACATGGTGCATCATTACCAAAGTGAACCACACCACCATCATATTCTTCCAAAGATAGAAAATTGCTCTGGTCACCAGTCATATGGTGAGAACAACCACTATCAATAATCCACTCATTGGAATTATCAAAGTAGGAGATAAGAGCCTTCTTGTCTGACACATCTTTCTTTACTGCAACAAACACAATATCTTCATTCTCTTCATCTTTGATTCCTCATCTATGACACCTTCATCAACTGCAACAAAATAGTTTCTCTGGTTTCCTCCTTTGAATTTCTTGAACCTCTCTAGTTTGTCCTTGTTGTCACCATTAGGATAGTTTATAGCAATATGTCCTATCCAGTTACAAGAAAAGCATTTCAAAGGGAGCTTACCTCTATATTTATCAATTTCTTTAGGAAGTTTCCTGGCAAGAAGAGCTTCAAATTCCATCAGGATCTCCTCATCATCCATTTCTCTACTTTATCTTGGTTCACCGCTGGTGCTTGCTTCTTTTCCTTTTCTGGATGGTACAATAGAAGCTCTAAAAGCTGATTAAGTCTTTTGAACACTACCATCAAAACTATTTAGCTTATAGGCTGTCAAATTTGCAATGATGGAGTCTAGGGATACCTTAGTCTTGTCTATTAATCTCAACTCCTAAATAGAAGCAACCCTTATTTCATAGACCGGTAATAAGTATCTCAGAACTTTTCTTACCACAGTGGAATCTTCCATTTTACCACTTGCACTCTTGATATCTCCAACAACAGTTTTGATTCTTATTCCATACTGTTGAATGGTCTCACCTTCAACCATCCGCATGTCTTCAAACTTCTCTCTAAGGCTTTCTTCCTTAGGTTGTTTTACATGCTCATCACCGACATAGATATTCTCAAGAGTGTTCCATACTTCTTTGGGATTATCTTTATCCTGGACATCAATAAACTCAATGTCAGATAAGCTGCTGATTAGGGCTTCCATGACTTTCCCATTCTCCTGTATTTCTCTCTTTTGATCATCGGTGAGAGTACTGGTAGGAATAACAAAAGAATTCTCAACATAGCTCCAGTGTTGAGCACCCATGCTTCTGATGTAAATCTTCATTCCATCCTTCCATATTTTGAAGTTATCTCTGTTGAACTTTGGACCTTCCCTCTTCATCATTACAATAGGATCTTTCCCTCAAGTGGTTAAGCTTATAACACAGAGGACCTGGAGGATGCTCTGATACCAATTGATAACTCAATGATGAACAATATGTACCAAACTGGTACTGAGAGGGGGAGTGAATCAGTACAGTCACAAAAACTTTTTCTCAAACTGGTTTGACTACAAACACTACAAATGTCTGACAGACAGTAACACCGGTCTGAAACAGAGTGCAACCAGTAAAGCTAAGAATGACTGTGACAAGCATTAACCGGTTAATCACTTAGATTTCCACTCAACTTAATACCACACTTCCATTTCACCTTTATGCATGAATAGGTTATCTATCATAAAAAATATAATAATAGCTAGCTCAGCATGATTTACCTTTAGACACAAATCATTTAAACCATCACATGAAAAACACTACACATGACACACAGATTTTTCATGTGGAAACCCAACTGGGAAAAACCACGATGGGGATGAATACCCACAAGCTGCTTTTGAACTCTTTAGAAGTCCACTCTATTAGGAGCCTAGTCTAGTTAAAGACTGTTATAATAGGTTATGCTAGGAATTGATCCTGTTAGGGATCACCCGGTTAAGGGATCTCTAAATACCCGGTTAAGGGTTAAACCCTCTTAGAGGTTACCTTGTTAGAGGATTTCAAGAACTCAATGAGTTTGAGTCACCCTGTTAAAGAATTTACAACAAGCTGATTAAAGCTACCTGGTTAAGGGATTTTCCAACTGTTGAAGTGGTTAAAGATCAACAGGTATTACAATGATCTGATAATAGCACTAGATGCCTAATGTAGATCCACTTAAGTTCCTTCCTTCTGCACACACACTATGTAGAAATCAATCCTCTTATCTCATCTGGTCTGGCAATAATCATGTATCTCTGCACTTAGATACACACACACCATTTGCCAACAACCTCAGCATGAAACACAACATCGACCTTATAGGAAATAGATAGGTCGGTAGCATAAACCCTAAACCCTAAACATTTAGGTTAAGCAATTCAGGTGGTTCAATCCTGGCCATTAAACACTTTGCATTTGAATACAATGGTCTTAAACAGATCTTGAGACATTCTCCATCACTTGTTATTCACTGCTTCATGGAAGGGATAACCCATCATGCGTTCTCCATCGTTTACAGGGACTTCGCACATTCCCGAGGTAGATAGGATCAATCTCCTTCATGCAAGATCCTTTGTGCACACAAGGCTAACATGGCACCCTGATCAAATCTTCATTACAATTCTAACTCATCACATGATGTCATCGGTTGAATCACAAAGGCTTGGAACACTTCAACTGGAAACCCTTAAGCTAAGACTACCAATCGGTAGTCATACCATATTAAGCCTTCATAGAAAACATTCCATATGCCGGTTCACATTTCATCATACTGGTTCTCTTAGACAAAGATACCAATTCACCTATTTCTCAAATACCTGTTTATACCACTATATCGGTTCTCTTTTCCTGTTGCTTAGCTTCAATACACCCGCTCACTTCTTTGCGCATATACTGGTTCACCACATTGTACCGGTTAGCATTTCAGCATATTGTCGGTTCACTCTCCAACATATTGACATCAATGACAACATTATATCATCATGTCAACATACTCTGCACAAATGCCAACAGACATGCTAGCATACCACTTGTATGCTGAAAATGTGGTATCAACCTGCAATAGGAGGAAAATATTCAAACACACACATGAAACATTGCATTAGAGGTTAGAAATCCAAACAAAGAAAGTTAATGGATCTAAACTCTTAAAATCATTCCATGTTCCTCTATCTCCAAGGATCTTCAAGATTCAAGGTGGCTCTCAGCTTGGAAGAGCACTTGATTCTTTAAGATGACAACCTAAAGAACGAGATTTAGGATTCTAAGATCTAAATGGAATGCAACCATGATCTTAATGATGAATTAGATATGAAACTAGATGATGATAGGATGCAAGATATTGATATGAAGCTTAAACTAGTATGAAAATGATACTAAGATGAAGCTAACATGATATATCTAAGATTATAATGCTATCAAAATGATCTAACATGCTATTCTATCAAAGAGAGATAATATGCTCAATGTTATGAGACTATAAATTTGATGCACAAAGACTTGATTGTTTGAAGAAGGAATGGGCTCTATTTATAGGGAAAATAGGGCAATGGATGGTCAAGATTGGATAATCTTATCAAGGGCCAGGATTGAAAGTTAATCAATCCATGTTTACAATTCTCACCAATGAAATGATGACAATTGTCAACAAGAGATTGCTTGAGAGGAGATGTAAGAAGCATTACATGCTTGAGAAGTCCTCATGGTTACCTTAGGAGGTAAGGGTTAAGGTTAGGTTAAGGTTATCCATTGGATAAATCTTTTACCCAAGAGGTAAACTCTTGTGCAAAGGTTAAAGGGATAACCATGGTCAAACCAATGAATGCTTGATGAGACCCTTGGGTTAGATGAAGGTTGAGTTAAGAGAAAAAGTCTCTAATCATGCTAGAGGGTTGAGTTAACCATTAATGGTTTAGAAGACTTTCAAGGTTAACTTGTTGAAGACATAAAGCCTTTAATGGTTTTCAAAGACTTTGAGGGTTTGAGAAGTGACTTCCCTTTGCTTAGGGATGTGACAATATTTAGTAGATGGGTTAGGGATTAGAAGAATCTAGAAGGGGGTTTAGAGAGGCAAGTGGGAGATGTAGGAAAATGGAAGTGGGTGGGGACAATAGAATTTAATTAAAATAAAATTAATTTATTTCAATTGTGGTTGCAACTTGCATTTGTAGGATTTTGCAAGTGGGGGGATTTTTAAATAAATTTAGATTTATTTAAATGCAAATGAGATTTTAATTAAATATAGATTTAATTAAATGGGCTAGAAGGGGGATTTAATTAAATGTGAATTTAATTAAATAGCTTAGATAGAAGAAGGGTATATTAATTAAATCTTAATTTAATTAATTGGAAGAATTAAGAATAATTAAATGAATAAAATTCACTTAATACTTTGTGCAGCTTTTAGGTGTCTACATTTTGCCCCTCTTTGAGTTAATGTGTGACCACATGTTGATTCAAACAAAATTTGTCTGATATGATGTTGTGGATATGAAAAATTGATTTGATATGAAAATTTGATATGATGCCCCAGATTTGATGAACGATATTGATGATGCCCCAGATATGAAGAATTGATTTGATATGAAACTGATATGAAATTGATGTCGATATGAAATGATAATGCCCCCTTGGGAGATCGTCCGTGCACCAAAGGCATGAATGATCTCTCAGAAGAAGAAGAATGCTATTTGAAAGATAGAAGAGTGGATAGATTACATGCATGGGTTTGATAAGATTGATTAGATTGAGATCAAGTCTTGTTTCAGGAATGACACCTCCTGTATAAGACATGGATGATCGAGCATCTGGTTTCAGGAATGATATTGCCTGTATAAGACATGGATGATCAAGCATCTAGTTTTAGGAATGATACCGCCTGTATAAGACATGGATGATCGAGTGTCTGGTTTCAGGAACGATATATCTTGTATAAGACCGATCAAAATGCTTGGTTTCAGGAATGATATATCCTGTATAAGAGCTGATCAAAACATCTGGTTTCAAGAATGATATATCCTATATAAGAGCTGATCAAAACATCTGGTTTCAAGAAAGATACATCCTGTATAAGACATGATAGAAGATAGTTTGGAAGAATGATAGAAGATAGTTTGGAAGAATGATGAAGATAGTTTGGAAGAAAGATTCCATGATGATGTGATAGATATGTATGTGAGGAATTCAATGATGAATGATATGCATTATGTTTCAATATGAGATTCGATGAGGATGATGTGATGCTTAGATAAATTCTCTTGATTTTGATTATGACATGAATGTATGATTCATGATGACATGAATTAAAATGTGATGATGCATTGCTTTGATTTATGAGATGTGAGATGTATCTTGAAAATGAGATGTATGATATTGATAATGATGTGCAACAAAATGCAAGATAAAAAATGATGTGCAACCTAATGCAAGATTAAGATGATAATGATGTGTAGCTAATGCAAAGCTTAATATGCATTCTCGTTCCCAATTTTGCCATCTATTGTGATCAAAGTGCCAGTGCTTCCTTTGTTGTCATCATCGAGCCTTGATTTGTTGAAAGTTGATACAAGCATCATGGTATAATTGAACCATAATGACCTGAGTATAACTTACATGGATTTTGATATTGCAAGATGACAAAAGTATCGAGGTATAATTGAATCAAGATGACCTAAGTGTTTCTTGCGTATAAATAGACAAGAGTTAACCTTTGCCCCATACAAATCCGAAATGTCCTCAGCGATATGCCACCTGATTACTGTTGGCATATGCACACTCCAATGAGACATTGTAGGTGATTGAAGGTTTTGTCATTGATGGTAACCTTGCAATCCTATGGCACCGGCAAGGCATTATACCGGCAAGGCATTACATCGACAAGTTAGTGCACCAACATCAGCAGATCACACTCTACACCGGCACTCAGGACACCGACACCGGCACAAAGAAAGGAAGTTACCGGCACAGAGGCCGACAGGATTTTGTTAAATTATATTTTGTTTATTATTGTAAAAACTTTTGTAAGCCGACTTGGCATATTGTAAAATGACTCTTATATATAAAAGAGATCATTGTAGACATTTTGTATGTAAGGAAGTAAGTGAAGAAAGTGATGTATGCGAATTAGTAAGGTGGACCTATTATGCAAAATATAGGCTAAAGGGTTTATGTAAGAAGCAGAGCAACAATCGGTACTGGATCATGCATTATAGATGCTATTATAAAGTAGTACAAGATATTGGATTTGTATAATCCACATTGTAAGTCAGTGAGACTTCCCATTGAGCAGTGAGCTCTAGGCAGTTGCTCTTCCTGCATGTGCAAGCCCCTATTGTAAGTAATATTCTCTTATTGGCTAGTGAGTGAATATTGTGGGTCACAAATCCCACCGAGGTTTTTTCCACACCGGGTTTCCTCATTAAATCCTTGTGTTATGGTGTGCTTTTCATGTGGATGTTCTTAATTCTGTTTATTGCATTATTTCTTGCATAACGGTACACTATTATAATATGTTCTGCATGTTTTAAATTAAGAAATTCCTATTACCAGTTAGATACTAATTCACCCCCCCTCTCAGTATCTGTGGGATTCCTAACAATTGGTATCAGAGCTTGGTCCTCTGTTTTCAGAAGCCTAACAGCTTGAGGAAGATCTTGACACCGGTAAAGATGGAAAATCTGTTGAAGCAACTTGAAGTAACTCTTACTGACTATGATGCAGAGAAGTTGAAAATGCTTATAAATTCAATGGAAAATGCTTTAACTATAATAAGTATGGTCATAGAGAAAATGAATGTAGATCTAGAAATTATCAGAATGTCAACACACCCACCGATCAATGTTCTATATGTAACAAAGTTGGTCACAACTCTGAAAATTGTAGAATGAATGTAAGATGTTATGTTTGTGGAAGATTTGGACATTTATCTAATCAATGCAGAACACAAACTGGCATAGGTTATGGGAAAGCTATTCAGAAGAATAATGTAACTTGTTATGCATGTAACAAGATTGGGCATATTGCAAAATTCTGTAGAAGTAAAGGATCACTAGCAAACAACAAAAGTTCTAGCTTGAAGGGTAAAGAAAAGGTTGAAGAGGTTAAGCAAGAATTCTCAAAACAATGGATTAGAAAAGCTGATCTAAATATTGGGAATACTCCTCCACTAGTAGAACCAATCAATGCTTCACCGGCAGGACAAAGTGATGCTCCACTAGTAGGACAGAGTAGTGCTCCACTGGCAGGAGGTTCTTCATCTAATTGAAGAAAGTTTCCTTGAGGGTTTGGCAATTAAATGACACATGTGCTATTATTCCCTCGGTTAGAGATAAGAAGTTGGAAATTACTTGTTACCGGCAGACAATGTTAAGTGAATACTTAACCGGCATGCATTTAATATGGTAGATGGCAAAAAGACACTATAAATTTGAGGTTTTGGCTCCATTTCATTTCATCAAGATTTCAAACCTACGAAGAGCGCAAAAATTCCGAGCTAAGGCATTTTGAGCAAGAGGCAAGAACACTTCAAGCATTGATCCATCCCAAAGGTAGTAAAAGGTATTTTATCATGGCATCCACCTCTGTAATTGAATATATAGCAAACCCTACTGTTGTCAAAGTTGTAAAAAGACCTAGGCCCATATTTCAATTAGTTCCCAAGGTAGCAAAGAAAGATGATACCTTAGGTGCTTTTTCTCAAATTCCTAAGGGAGTTGTTTATGCTGAAGACCCCAGAATTTACATTCATTGTAACATTGAGGAACTAGGAGATGAAGAGATTAAAACCATGTTTAAAACTATCATATGTGATGAATCCGACAATGTAAAAGATGAACATAAGATCATTGAAACCCTAGGATTTACAGAGATCCTTAGCATTCCTGAATTCCCCAAGGATGTGATTAGGATAGTCTTAAGCAGGGTACATGGTGAATTTTTTTGGTTAGATGCAATTCACAAAATCACCAAGGAAGCTATGAAAGCTGTCACAGGGTTATCGACCACTGGTAAAAGGTCAGACAAAACTAAGAAGGTTTCCAATGACCTAGTTACTCAGTTAACTGGTGCAACATCTGATAAAAGGTCCTTAAGAGTAAATGATGTAACAAACATTAATGTGAGATTTATTAGCATGATATTAGGGTATAAAGCTACTTATTCAAATAGACTTAATTTAGTTTCAAGTTTATGCATTAAGAGTGCTTATGATATGGTCACAGATAATGCAAAGATTGATGTATGTGAGTGGTTGAAGGAAGAATTAATTGACAACTTAGGCAAGATTAAGAAGGACAAGAAAGGAACTTTCAGGTTTGGAAATCTGTTAGTATGTCTGATGCTACATATAACCAAACAGGTTCTCGGTTTAGGCTACAAAGAACTTGGATATGATATATCGGTAGGTAAACAGTTAACAAAACTATTCAATAATATGGGAGAAGATAAGGAAAACAATATCCATGATTTCTTTCAAGCACTAAAGGCCAAAATGAAGAAAAGAATCTGACTATCACAAAAGACTATTGACAAATATAAGGATGAAATATGCTTTGTAATCAAGAAGGATGAGATCTGGATGGAAGCAGTCATCCCTAGGACAGTTTAGGTAATAGAGATGGGTTATGAAATAGATGATCATATAATTGAAACATATGCTAAAGCACTTTTGGAAGCCCCTAAAGAACCTAAGGAAGAAGTATTTGGTAGTGCAAAAACTATTGAAAGCCAAATACAATCTAAGAAAAGAGTGAAAAAGGTTGAGGCAGTTGTAAGAAAAGCTTCCAGATAGGCAAAGGCTATTAAAGAAGATGTGTTAAAGCAAACTGGTATAACAGAGGATGAGTTAGCAGCTCCATAACCTGAAACTCACCTATCACCGGTAGGTACTTCTTTGGAGAGTGACATGCCTGCAACTTTCAAAAGAGTTGTAAGGAAAAGAGAT
This sequence comes from Cryptomeria japonica, assembly GCF_030272615.1. Lineage (NCBI taxonomy): Eukaryota > Viridiplantae > Streptophyta > Pinopsida > Cupressales > Cupressaceae > Cryptomeria > Cryptomeria japonica. The sequence continues at coordinate 131,709,905 of NC_081415.1, read as the reverse complement.
CCCTCACTAGCAACCACACCCTCACCTAGGAGGACAAGACAAAAACAAGCAGTGAGATCTCTGGTAAGAAAGGCTACACCAAAGAAGAAGAAACTGACACCCAAGAAGAAGAAGAGGACAAACAAGGACTTGGCCCCTCTTGATATACTATTGAATTGTAGGATTTGAGAAATACAAATCCACAGAACCCAAAGAAACTTGCATGCAAGAAACCTGTCACAGAGAAAGAGAGAGAACGAATACAAGGGTTTTGGCTCTGACAAAGTGAAAAGATTTATTATCAGAGAAAAATGAATCAAGAATATGTCAATAATACAAGAGATCAATCCTTATAAAGGAGATCAACACCGAAAGGAAAACCTAACCCTAAGGTGTGAGCATTTAATAATTAAATATTAATTATTAAATGACTAATGTATGCATAAAGAGAAATCTTAAGAGGAGAGTAAAGTTAACTAATTACTTTACTCTAACACCCCCCCTTAAGATGAGCTACAATGCAGCTACAAACAATGCAGAAGAAAGCAAAGGAACTGCAATGCAAAAGAGGGTCCCGGCAACAAGGCCTGATCAGGTACCCGAATACAAGAAAATCTCTATAAAGCGGAGTAAAGGAGAAAACCCAGTGGGAAAAAAATCCTCTCCAAAAAGAGATAAAGAATCATGCTGAAAAGAAAACATGAAGGAAGGAAGGCCTCACTGAGACCCCCCAAGGACAACTTCCTTCACCCCAAGCATGGAGCGCAACTAAAGATAGCGCGGAGATGCCAAAGGTTTAGTGAAGATGTCTGCAACCTGCTCCTCTGTAGGTATGTACTCCAAGATGAGAGAACCATCCTGAATCAACTGTCTGATGAAGTGCATGTGGATTTCAATGTGCTTTGTCCGCTGATGCTCCACTGGGTTGTGAGAAATGTGAATGGCACTCTGATTGTCACACCAAAGAATAGTGGGACAATCTGGAGGAAACCCAAACTCTGTCATCAACTACCGAAGCCATAAAACCTCCTGACTGGCTAACATTGTTGCACGGTACTCAGCCTCTGTAGATGATAATGCAATAGCAGACTGCTTCTTGCAAGACCATGTAATAGGACCAGAACCAAGGCAAAAAATGAAGCCAAAAGTAGACTTCCGATCATTGACATCACCAGCCCAATCGGAATCAGTGAAGCCAATGATGTGAGGGGATCCTGAAGTTTAGTGAATGCCATAATGTGTGGTGCCCCAAATGTACCTCAAAATACATTTGGCTGCTTGCCAATGGCTCTCATGAGGATCATGGGAGAACCGAGAGACAAGACCAACTGCAAAGGAAAGATCAGGATGAGAATGTGTCAGGTACAACAAACTGCCAACCAACTGCCTGTATAAAGTGGGGTCTACTGAAGGAGTAGAGCAAGTGGAAGACAAAACAACACCTGACTGAAATGGAGTGAGGGCAGACTTGCAATCAAGCATGCCAAATCACTGAAGCATATCAAGAGCATACTTCTCTTGAAATATGGAAATCCCATCCGAAGACTGAATAACCTGGAGACCCAGAAAGAAGTGCAAGAGACCAAGATCTGTCATCTCAAACTGCTCCATTAAAGCTCTCTAAACACTCTGAATCATGGAGGATGAGCTACCTGTAAGAATGAGATCATCTACATATAGCACTAGAATCAAAAGATCACCCTCCTGACGCTGAATATACACTGTGTGATCGGAATGACAATGTGTGAAATGAGAGGAAAGCAGGAAAGAGTCCATCTTCTCATACCAAGCCCTGGGGGCTTGTTTGAGACCATACAATGAACGATGAAGTCTGCAAACTAAAGAAGTGTCCTGCACAAATCCCTGAGGTTGCTCCATATAGATCTCCTCATGTAGGTCTCCATGCAAGAAGGCACTCTTCACATCCATCTGAAACACTGTCCATCCCTGTGAAGCTGCAAGTGAAAGTACCAGGTGTATAGAATTCATCTTGGCGATAGGAGCAAAGGTCTCAGAGTAGTCAATACCCTCTACCTGAGAAAACCCCTTCGCAAAAAGACGAGCCTTATACTTATCAATAGAACCATCTACAACATACTTGGTATGATACACCCACTTGCACCGAACCAACTTTCTTCCCTTAGGAAGAGGACAAAGATCCCAAGTATGATTCTTCATCAAGAAAGAATACTCCTCATCCATGGCCCTATCCCACTCAAGGTGTCCTGTCACCTCTGAAAACTTTTGAGGATCATCTGAAATGGCATGAATCAAAATACTAGAACCATATGTCTGAGCACGAGTGCGACGAGTATTGGAAGGATCACCTGCCAAAGAACCAGCTGCCTCAACAGTATCATGGGCCCACCTTAGCAAAGACAGAGCAACTAGTGGTGGTGGAGATGGTGGATCATCATCTACATCATCCTCAAGAGATAAGTAATCCTCAAGAGATGAAGAGGAAGGAGTAGGCAATGAGGGAGAAGCCGGGGATGGAGAATCCATCTGAGGATAGCACTCATCAAACTAGACATCCCGTCGAAATAGGACCTCTCTGGAATCAGGATCAAACAACTTGTATGCCTTAACATCCTCACAGTAGCCAACAAATATGAGTGGTCGGCTCTTCCTCTCCATGGCTTTCCGCTGAGCATCAGGAATAAATGCCCAAGCCTCACTACCAAAAACTCAGAATGAAGAAACATCAGGCTTGACATGGGTCCAAGCCTCCTCAGGAGTCATATGTCGCAATGCCTTATGAGGCATCCGATTCTAAATATAATTGGCACAATTGACTGCCTCAGCCCAAAATGAAGAACTCATAGCTCGTGATTGTATCATACAATTTGCCATCTCCCGTAAGGTTCTGTTCTTTCTCTCAGCAACACCATTCTGCTGAGGGGTGTATGGAACTGTAAACTGATGCTGTAAACCATGCTCAGTACAAAAATCTCTGAAAGCCTGATTTACATACTCCCCCCCATTATCTGTGCGTATCCTCCTGATAGAAAGTCCAGATTGCTTCTCCACAAATGTCTTAAAAATCTTGAAGGAGTCAAAGACATCGGACTTGTACTTAAGAAAGTACACCCATGTACGTCTGGAGAAGTCATCAATAAAAGTGAGCACATAACAGGCCCTTGAAAAGGAAGGAGTCGGAAAGGACATAAGATCATTGTGTACCAACTATAGGGCTTCCCTAGCACGAGAGGCTCGACCCTTAGGAAAAGGATCTCGATGATGTTTGCCAAGAACACAACCATGACATACACCATCCGTACAAGAAATCTGTAGAAGCCCAATCACAAGTGCCTATGTACTCATCTGTTGTAGATATCTGTAATTGACATGGCCAAAACGCTCATGCCAAAGCCTGCTCACTGAATCTGCATGTGCTATAAGAGAGGAACCAACAGTGTCTGAACTCTCAAAGCCATCAAAACTATATAAGTGAGATGCAGAATCCACACTCCTAGTAGCCACAACCAAGTCAGGATCATGAAGATCTTGAATAACCACATCATGAGGGGAGAACTCAACTGTCTTACCAGAGCCAGAGTGGCAAATCTGATAAACAGATAGAAGGTTTGTCGAAATGTCAGGAACCAAAAGCACATCCTGAAGACAACCACCATCCAATGAAACAGTACCAGAACCCTGAACGGAAAGGTGTGCTGAGTCACCAACTACAATATGTCTAGTGCCGGTAGGGGCAAGAGCAGTGACCAAATCCTCTGTGTGTGTCATATGGTGAGAGGCATCAGAATCTAGAATCCAAGTGGATGCTGAGGACAATGCTCGTGTAGAAAGAGCATGACCTTTCCCTGTGGGTTGTGAAGGAGGCTGAGGTGCACTAATATTATGTTGATGCATGGCTTCCTCCAAAGCCTCTAAACGTTTCCAACACCTGGAAACGGGATGTCCTTCCTTGCCGCAAAAACTGCAAGGATCACCAGATTTCTTCTTAGTCTTGGAGGAAGACTCACCAGACTTTGAAGATTTGCCCTGTTTAGAATTGGACTGTGGTTTTGATTCAAACTTAGGTGGTGGCTTGGAGGGATTCTCACTAGCCTCTGAATCTTTCTTAGGCTTTGGTTTCTGCTTTTGTTTTCCTTTGGAGGACTGGGCTACCAATGCTTGGTTTTGTGAACCTGAAAGTGAATCCAACTGCTTAAGCTTAGCTTGCTCACGAGTTAGACGATCACAAAAGACCTTAAAAGAAGGCATGACATAGTGAGCACCCAAGGCATCCATGGTGGAATAGAAGGTCAAAGAGAAGATCTGAAATGGACCCCGAAGCTTGGAGAGGATTAGGAAAATACACTTTGTATCAGTCTTAGTCTTACCACAACCCTGCAAGATAGATCTTTGTTGTTTGACTTTTATCAGAAAGTCCTCAATAGAGGGAAATGAATCAGGTACCAAGGAAGTTAACTGTACCTCAAGCTGTAAAGCTCTGAACATGTTGACAGTACCAAAAAGTCCTTCAAACTTGGTCCAAATGGCTCGAGGAGTGAGACAACCCTCGAGATGAAACTAGAGACTATCGGAAATGTGTAAAGCTATCAATCCCATAGCCTAATCCATATTGTTCCTGTGCTGCATAACCTCAAAGGGACATGTCAACTGAGGTTGAATCTCATCCAAATAGGACCATAACCCTTGAGACTAGAGAAGAGTCATCATGCAACCCTTCCAAGTGTGGTAATTATGCGGTGTGAGAGAGTCAATAGGTTTGTCGGCCATCCTGTGAACTGTGCCTCAACTGCTCTGAATTTTTTAATTATTATTAAGTGGTCTTTCAGAACTAGACACAAGATGCAGAAGGGGTTTGATTGTTTTGTATTGGTGTTTGTCTATTTTGGTTTTTTGATGTAAATAACAGAAAGCAAGAGAAAACACCCCCCCACAATGCAAAAAACTAATCCCCAGTACAAACTGAAAGCCAGAAAATGATAGAAAGCAGTAACGGGTTGAGACAAAATTTTGAGCACCTAAAAAATTTACTGATGAAATAAACTATATATCTAGAAAGAGCATAGAACCACCTTTCTGATGCCTATTCACTTTCAAAAAATGGAGCAAAAATGAGGAAGTTATGCCCCTCGGAGTGCAAAAAGGCTAATCAGACTTTGACTGCAAAAAAATGCAATCAAACTAGAGAAATTTGAAAAAATTCCTACACCATTAGAACGGGCTTGGAGTCATCTTTCCAACGCCTATTCATTTTTGAAAAAAAGAGATCGGACGCCCGAGTTATGCCCGATTTTGTAAAAGAGCTCCAAAAGACCCAGATGGGCCCTTATAGCCCTCAAGGGCTTAAAAAAAAATAAGCCCTGGTCCGCTGGGCAACCAGGGGCTGAATCAGGCTGGTGGCTCTGTGGTTGTGTGGGGGCAGCGTAGGGGTGGCACCACTGGTGTTGGCGGACGGTGGGCGGCATGCGGGCGGTATGCGGGCGGCGGGCGTCGACGGGTGGCGCGGGGGGGGCAGCCAGGCCGCAGCCGGTGGTTACCGCCGGCGGCGGTGGCCAGGCAGTGGCCGTCGGGCGGCTCACTTGCGGTGCGTGGTATTAAAAGCTGTGCCCGGTTTTTCAAAGAAAATTGTGGTTTTTTTTAAATTTTTTTTTTGATTTTTCTTGGAATTTTTTGCCTCGTGCTGTGTGCCCTAGGGCCGTACGGCCTTGGGGCAAAAAAATGTTTTGCCTTCTGGAGCAATGGTGTCCAAATCAGATGAATTTTATATGAAAATAGGGGTTTTGGGGTGCTACGATCTCAATGGTGAGGTCCGTTTGGGCTCAAAGTGCACAAAAAAAAATACCCCCTATTCCAAAATAAAAACAGAAGACAAACACAGATCTGATGCAACCAAAACCTAGATCTCAAAATATTTCAAAAGTCTGAACAAGCTGCAGTAGATCTGGCTCTGATACCATGTAGGATTTGAGAAATACAAATCCATAGAACCCAAAGAAACCTACATGCAAGAAACCTATCACAGAGAAAGAGAGAGAACGAATACAAGGGTTTTGGCTCTGACAAAGTGAAAAGATTTATTATTAGAGAAAAATGAATCAAGAATATGTCAATAATACACGAGATCAATCCTTATAAAGGAGATCAACACCGAAAGGAAAACCTAAACCTAAGGTGTGAGCATTTAATAATTAAATATTAATTAGTAAATGACTAATGTATGCATAAAGAGAAATCTTAAGAGGAGAGTAAAGTTAATTAATTACTTTACTCTAACATGAATGAAATTACAGAGGACGGCAAATTGAAGAATATAGAGAAAATATATGACACTCTGATAGCTAATGAAAAAGAACAAGTAGAAAATAGTGTTATATTGCATATGGATATGTATAATAAATTTTTGATGGAAGTAGTAAATGAAGTTCCAAATGAACTATTTAGAAGACTAGAAGCAAGAAGACAAGCAATAATAGAACTTGACAAGAAAATAAAAATAGAAAAACTACTTGCTATATATCTGGTGAATTCACCCAAAGAAATTGATGACCTAATTGCTCAAGCCAACCAGTCAGTATTTTTTACTACTCACCGACACATTGCTTTAATGGTTGGAAGAGTTAATGAGGTGACTGAGGAGACAGAAAATGCATGGGACATTTTCCTAGTGGAAAAAGAAAAACAAGAAGAATACATGAGTCACAAACCTATAAAGGTATATCAGAAAGAAAGAGACAAGGGTAAAGGTAAAGTTGGTGGACCACCTAGTATCAAGGTTAAAGACAACTTACCCCCACCTCCTTTGATTACTCCACCGGTAAAAACAACAACAGTTACAAAAGATCAACCGACAACTGAAAGTATTGATGTAGAGGATGGTAATCCTAATCCTGAAGTCTTATATACTATGGATGTTGATACTCAAAAGATCAACATTGTGGTAGACAAAGATATAGCTGATAAGACTAACATGGCTAGTGAGCCTTCGGTAGTTGAGAAAATTGATAACACATAGGAGAAACCGACAGATGACAAAGAACAAAAGGTAGAGACTCAGACTTAGACTGAGACAATGCAGCAAACAGAGAAACCAATAGAGCAAAAGGCTCCTGAATAGGAACAACAACAAAAACAAGAACACATTCATAAGGAAACAATGCCACCGGCAACTGGAGAAGTAGAAAAACCGTTGCATAAGGAAATGCAAACACAAACAGACCTACCAGAGGTCAATACAAGCTTGGTTAATTCCACTAGCAGTACTCAGAATATAGGTTCATCATCAGGCTACAAATCAACTAATGTGATTGAAGTACTATTGGATTCAATTAAAAAGATAATAGACTGTAGCTCACAAGCTTATAAGGCAATAGATGACACCATACCAATTTTGAAGGTAATTGCTCCTAATTGTAATATAGACAATAAAGATTCTTTAGGACAACTTGATACCTTGTGTAAATATATCACAGAAAACATTGAGAAAATAAAGGAAGAGACATTGAAGGATAAAGTAGAAATTGAAAAGCAAAGATTCTTTGATGAGCAGATAAAGAAGTGTACTAGAGATTTTGACACACTTCTATCAGAATTGTGTAATTTATTGAAAGAGTACAAAACTCTGTATAAAGACACTTGTAAGACAAACTTTTTGACTATAGATATAGATAAGAAGATGAGAAATGTACTGGATGAAATCAATAAACTTGCAGATAATTTTGTTAACTCACCTAATACACTATCAGTTTTTGAGGAGAAGATAACAAATTTTTGAAGAAGAATTACTTAAATTGGAAAGAGAAAAAGAGAGAATAGTGAATAAGGCAAAACATCTAAGATTAAAACTGAGTCCAAGATTGGACTATCTAGCATCACTGCGGAAGGAAGTATCTGAGGCACTAATACAGGGACAAAAAACATCGGCAGAGCATTTGCAACATCTCACCGGTATAGCTAAAAGAACAAAGACAACAATAAGAGATAGTAAAAAGTTTATGGAGAGTATAAACTTGATTTTGGTAGATCTATTTCAAATTGTAACTACCCAGTTACAAGGTTGAAACTACAAACTCTACTGACATCTTGACAACCTTTGTCATTGATGCCAAAGGGGGAGTAGTGGGATGAGAAAATTCAACATCACAGGAATCATATGCTCAGCGGGAGCACACACATTTTTGGTAACATTTTTGGACTTCACATTTTTGATACACTTTTGAAATTTCTCATGAGTGTTGCCATCAATGCCAAAGGGGGAGATTGTTGGCATATGCACACTCCAATGAGATATTGTAGGTGATTGAAGGTTTTGTCATTGATGGCAACCTTGCAATCCTATGGCACCGGCAAGGCATTATACCGGCAAGGCATTACATCAACAAGTTAGTGCACTAACATCAGCAGATCACAATCTGCATCGACACTTAGGACACCAGCACTGACACAAAGAAAGGAAGTTACCGGCATAGAGGCTGACAAGATTTTGTTATATTATATTTTGTTTATTATTGTAAAAAATTTTGTAAGCCAACTTGGCATATTGTAAAATAAATCTTATATATAAAAGAGATCATTGTAGACATTTTGTATGTAAGGAAGTAAGTGAAGAAAGTGATGTATGCAAATTAGTAAGGCAGACCTATTATGCGAGATATAGGCTAAAGGGTTTATGTAAGAAGTAGAGCAGTAACTGGTACTAGATCAGGCATTATAGATGCTATTGTAAAGCAGTACAAGATATTGGATTTGTATAATCCACATTGTAAGTCAGTGAGACTTCCCATTGAGTAGTGAGCTCTAGGCAGTTGGCCTTCCTACATGTGCAGGCCCCTATTGTAAGTAATATTCTCTTATTTACCAGTGAGTGAATATTGTGGGTCACAAATCCCACCAAGGTTTTTCCCACACTGGGTTTCCTCGTTAAATCCTTGTGTTATGGTGTTCTTTTAATGTGGATGTTCTTAATTTTGTTTATTGCATTATTTCTTGCATATCGGTACATTGTTATAATATGTTCTACATGTTATAAATTAAGAAATTCCTATTACCGGTTAGATACTGATTCATCCCCCCCTCTCAGTATCTGTGGGATTCCTAACAATTATGTCATAAGACAAATTTGCATGGTAAAAGACTTCACTCACAGATAGAAGATAAATAAAACATCACATTCCTTCCTTGCTTCTCTAGTCGTAAGACATCCTGGAGGTGCTCAGGAGATATGATAAGCAAAAATTAACAATGATAAGTAAGCATGCATGCTATTTGGAATGTATTTCTATCAAATAAAACATCTTGCAAATAGATCTTTGTTTAGTTGAAATCAATTCAAGCCCATGATGTCTATCCTTCTAGCATTGTCATTTGTTGGTTGTTCTGATCCTTGTTGTCTTGTTACGTTTTTGGTCTGATGTTGAAAACCCTGAAGGTGAAATGCCCCCAGTGAGGTCAGGATTTTGCCCCTTGTTGTTGATACTACTTCAATATGGATATGTACACTGATCACCAAGCCATGGTGGGATACGATTTGGATAACTGATTCAGATAGACCAAGGACAGTGACTACGCTAAGTATGTCCAGGATTGATAAGCATTTGTATATTTTTGGTGATGCCTTAGATGGGTGGATATGATATGTACAATATAACTTGTGAAACATGTACTACCATCAATTGATAAAGATAAGGCTAACTAGAATAAAATTTAGCAGTCATACTGATCTATGTCATTTTTTTGATTTGTTTGATGATTGATAAGAATGTCTGGTTTCAAAGAGTGAGTACCCTATATAAGACCAATCTGTCTAGTTTCGAGTGTACCTATCCCTGCATAAGACATGTTTGATGTTGATGTTGATGGATTGATTATCAAGACTCACTGATTGATAGGAATGTTTGGTTTCAAAGAGTGAGTACCCCGTATAAGACTGATCTGTCTAGTTTCGAGTGTACCTATCCCTGTATAAGACATGTTTGATGTTGATGTTGATTTCGAGTAATGAATTGATTAACAAGACATGTGATCAGTTTGATTGCAGACTTTGAAATTTTTCCTATTGTTGATCTGATTTGATGGATGGTTCATGCGTTCATGCTTTGATTTTCAATTTTTATTTGATTTTGTCGATTTTGTCAATTTTTAGTTTTTTGGATATTTTGATTTTTTTGATTTTTTGGATATTTTGAGTTTTTTTGAGTTTTTGGATTAGAAGAAAGATGTATTTGGTTGCCCCAATGTATAGCAAGACAAGGAATATTATGAATGGATGATTGAACCATTGAGGTGGAAATGGATTTTTTGTCCATAGTTTTGATCAAGACCAAGGATGGAAAATGGGATATGGATAGAAGAAACAAGATCATAGATAGTGATAGATTATGGAAGCAATGAATATATAGGATAAGGGATATGGATAAGGTGAAGCAAGATTATAGATAGCATTGGATGATAGAAGCAAAGAATAGATAGGATAAGAGATATGGATTTAGTGTATGGATGAGGTGAAGCAAGATTGTAGAAAGAACTAGATAATAGAAGAAATGAGTAGAGAGGTTAAGGGATATGGATTGGAGTGAAGCAAGATTGTAGAAAGAATTGGATGATAGAAGATATGAATAGATAGGATAAGGGATATGTATTAGAGGATATGGATGAGGTGAAGCAAGATCGTAGATAGCACTGGATGATAGAAGTAATGAATAGATAGGATAAGGGATATGGATTAGACGATATGGATAAGGTGAAGCAAGAATAGAGTGGATGAAATTTTCCCCCAAGCATAGAGGTTTTCATTTGAAAAGAGGTGATATGTAAGATTGTCACAACATTTTGCACCATCTAAATAAGTGTTCTTGAACTTTTCAAAGATAGAGACCCAACCCATACTTGGAACCTCCGAAAAATTCAATTGAACATTTCGAGCAACTGGGAAGTAGACTCAAAAGGGAAGAAGAATCCCAAACTAGATCAAGGTACTTAGTATTTGATTACCCATGTGTATGCAAGTGAGTTCATTCTGGCTCATATGATCATTGTAATCTTCAGAATCCAACATGGCTAGCTACATGAGTTACCCTGACTTCAAAAGCATCCTAGATAGAGCCTCGCTGCCAGCGAGCGTCCATAGCCCTGACGAGGTTATCATTGTAATCTCACAAATATTGCTCCATTGCCAGCCAGGTGTCCATAGCCCTGATGGAATTACTTGCACATTCCCACAGCCAAGCAATTTGATATTACATTTCATTGCATTTTGTTTTTCTTGATATTCATTTTCTTGCTCATGCTTTTGATATTTCTTTTTGCTCTTTATTTTTCTTGCATTGGCTTGTAAGTGATTAAACTTACATGGGTTTGATAATTATAGTGGCACTGAAGCAAGATTTTAGATTTTTCACTAGCCATGTCTTTAATTTAAGAGATCACAATGATTTAAAGCAATCGATTAAGCATATGAGATATAGTAATCAAAAGATGTCAGTACCAAGATATGATAAGTGGTTCTTTTTTGGATTGAGTGTGTATCCCAACCAAAAGAAAATATTAAAGAGGAACAGCCTCAGATTCTGAAGCATTTCATGAATATATATCTAGGAAAAGGACTGAACATTAGATTCAAGCATGGGAAAGTATGTGACAAAATGACACAAATGCCTATTTCACATATGAAAGATTTATGCAAAGGATTGAATGATAGGGATTGAAGGATAGAAAAGAGGTGTTGAATAATAGATAGAATGTTTGAAGATTTGTGTGAGAATAGATGGAAATGTATTCAGGATGAGAGTTGGTACACAACTCAAGAAGTGATGAAGAGATAGAGGAAAATTGAATTTTGGGACATAAGGACCCAAAATAGATAGAGGAAATGATGGAAGAATTGTTTTGGAAAGATGTTTAGATAGAGGGTTGAAAGAAGTTCAAAGATGTGTGCCATTGTTGATCTTGCTTATGGATCATTTGAGGTGATGGATTAGTGATGGAGGGAGGTAAGGACCCAAGATAGATGGAAGGGATGAAGAGTTTGATTGTGGAATGAAAGGACCTAAGATAGATTTGGAGGATGAAGAGATTGAATTTGGAATGAAAGATTTGGAGGATGAAGAGATTGACTTTAGAATGAAAGAACCTAAGATAGATTTGGAAGAAGAGATTGAATTTGGAATGAAAGGACCTAAGATAGATTTGGAGAATGAAGAGATTACTTGATCTTGATCTTGACTTGGAGTAGGATCATTTGAGTTTGTGCTTTCCTCTTGATTTTGAATTAGATTAGTGGAGGATATGGAAGGGATATCATGATTTTTCTTAAGAGATGGATGTTGAATGGGACTCTGCTCTTGAGATGAAAGGGGATCATCATGGATGGAATACCAAAAGATTAGGGGATCATCATAAGATTCTTGACAGGTGGGATCTTGATCAAAGATGGGATCAGATTGGGAAGTCATGATATTGTGATCTTGATTTATGCTAGGACTCATTTCCTTTGACTAAGTTTCCTTTTTCCTGGTTTGATGATCAATGATCATATGAGTGATCAAAGTTGATGTTTTTGATAGGTTGATGTAGAGAAATTTACTCATTTTGGTAAGGGCCCTAGGACTAGGTTATCTCTTCTTTAACTTAGTTTTGTGATGAAGATTTGTTCTTCTCAAAATGTGAGGAGCGGTCATACATGAATGATAAATGGTTTCCTTCGATGTTTGGATTGAGATACTTTGTTTCGAAACTTAAGTCTACTTTTATCAAATGAAGGTTTAGATGCCCCCTCATGACAAAGTGTGCCAAATGATATGGATAAAGTCTCCTGATATGGAAACTTGATTTGACAACTTAAGGTTTAAACTTGGTATGTTGTTTGTTTGATAGAATCCATTGGATGGCGGACCTTTTGGTCAGTGTGATGATGTAACCTGATTTTGATAGGAAAAAGTGTTATCTTTAGCTAGTTTTGGATTTGACAACTTTTGTTCTAAGACTGACTTGTTTGATTTAGAAATGATTTCTCTGGTGTTTTGATTTGATTTCTTGTGACCACATTTGATATTGGACCTAAAAGGATACTCAAGAAGTTTGAATTTTTTTTCCAGAAAGGCTTGTTTTGCTCTCTAGTTTTCTGAGTTTTGACCATGCACTAAGCCAGAGACTAGATGCGCTAAAAAAAATTCTCAACTTGCTAGAGAAAAGACTCCACACGCTATGCTGCCCACTGATACATGCTAACTGGCTTATCTTGTTTTTGCCTTGGTTCAAAAAGGTCATGTGCTAATATGGGCCTCTAATGCGCTAATTGTTAAACCCTGCACACTAAAGTTTGGCTTCCATGTGCTAAGTTGATGCTTCAACGTGCTAAACTATTTTCAAAACGTGCTACTTGAAACTGCTAGAATTGAATTTCTATGAAGCGCTAATGTTAAGACTTAATGCGCTAAGGTGAAGGTCTAATGCGCTAAAAGATGGTCCCCACATGCTAAGAAGTTTCTCTCACGCGCTAAACTACCTTGATATATTTTGACTTGGTTGTTTTTCTGCGATTTTTGGAATTTTTAATACTTGTGATTTTGATGGATGATTTCTTTTTTGGATACTCAAGTTTACTAAGTCTAATAAACTCTTGATAACTTTGGTTTGATATTCCCCTAATCTTGTTGGATGAAAGTCTTTCCTAAAGATAGTTGAAATGTTGATAACCATCTCAAAAGATGTTTTGTTGGATTTGGAAATTCTTTTCTCTCTAAGGTTGCTCTTTGCTCTTTGTTTTGAATTGATTGTTGTATGAGGTCGATTTGCAAGATATTTCAATATTCATAACAAGAAGACATAGAACACATGAAAACAATGATCATCCCTAATGCTAAACATTGAGTGCATGTTCTTTTGAGGATGTGTTCAAATCCTCGATGTTATCACTGGTTTGATTTACAAAAAAAGACACATTAGATAGACTCTTTATTCAAACATCATTGACAATATCATAGCCCACTAGTCTCGATAATCCGTTAGCTCAAACAACCTTTTCACCCCCTAGAGGGCACCCATTTTTTTGCCTTTTGCCAGAAATTAACTCAAAGTGAATTGCTTCACAATTGAGTAGTTATCTTGGGAGATATATGGTGAGTGATCTTGGGGGCGGATTCTTCCCCACCCTTGCACTATGATATTGCCAATGTTTGGTGACTGACTCGGTTCAAAGTTTCTAATGCTAAGGTTCGTAATCAGGCTTCTTGTTTGGTCGTCAGTGATAAACTCCCTTAGGAGGCTTCCCAACCTTTAGAACAAAGGCTTTACATATCATAAAGATACTGGGGGAAGGCTAATCGCTGCGCGCAACTATTGAAAAGGACTTTCGTCACTTCTCACTTTTGATTAGAGTGGGTTGGAACACTTGGTGTCAAAGTCATTTCCCACTTAGGTCATTCCCTTCACACCGGCCAAAGAATGGCTTTAAGAGTTTTTCAACCCCTCGGGAAGGTAGGCCTACTAAAGGATGTAAATGCTTGAAGTACAAAAAGCTTAAGAGTGGTTTGGCTTTTTGATCACCCCGTTAAGGGGAGAGCATATACCTTCCACTTTCGAGACAAGGCAAACAAGGTTCTTTTTATCCTTCAAGACAATGATTTGCTAACTTCTACTTGGATATGTTGTTCCAACAAGCATGATGTTCTTTTTACCCTTTCATAGCAAAGTGTGTATTTCCAAAACCTTTGAAAAATAAGCCTGGTCAACAAAGTAAATCGTGATGTTGGTCAACAAAATTAAAGTCGATAGGAGAAAGTTTTCCCTCTTTGCTTTGCATAAAATGAAGATGAGGTTCTTTTTCCTTTTGCAATGAATTGAGATTGATCCTTTTAGGCACCAAAGGAAGGTGAAATTTGTTTTAACCTTGTTAAAAGTAAGTTTTCTTGTTCTTTTTAGAGCTTCCAAAATGAAGTGTTTTTCCTAACTTGCAGGAATGAAAGGTTTGCTTTGTTGTTCTTTTTACCATGCAATAAGAAAAAGATGAAGTTTTATTTTAAAACCCAAAAAGGAAGGCATGAAGTTCATTTTATGCATCCAAATGAAATGATGAGGTTTATTTTAACTTTTGCAAAAAGGGAGAGCGGATTCTTTTTTAACCAACTTTTTTTGAAAGAAAGTAAAAAAAAGAAACTTAAAGCCTCAAAACTAACTCCTTCCCCTGCACAAAAAAGATTAGAACCTACACATAGTCAATGATCAAATATTAATGTGGGCTTACACAAGCCTAAATTTTGATCTTGGTTACAAATTTTACAATCCTGATCCTGAAATGCCCTAAAATTTGACTAAGTCTGAAATTTGGAGGATCTTCCAAAAACTAGATTTTGCATTATAACTCCTAGAGGTCTGAAACCCCTCTCAAACATCTTGACAATATATATGGAATATAACTTAAAGTATAAGAAAGAGAAAAGAGAAGAGGAAATGTCACTTATACTTAAATGTTATATTCCATATATATTTTGCCTCCCACAAGCCTAATTTTTTACTCTGTCATAAATTTTTGCCTCTGCCAGCTCTATGCACTAAAGTATTACATAGATGCGCTAAGAAATGATGTCTATGCACTAATAAAAAGCACCTATGTGCTATTATGTGGCCCGAATGTGCTAAAACAGTACTCCTATGTGCTGGAATAACAGAGAGGACTATGTGCTAAAAGGAAGATCAAGTGCGTTAAAAGACAGTTTCTATGCACTAATATGTGCCATGCATGCACTAAGGTTTAGCATAGATGCGCTAGAGAAAGTTTCAGATGCGCTATTCTGGTTTTTTGGCATGATTGTTGTCTTCTACCGACATGAAAAATGATGTTATTTTTGGGGACATGCCCCACGGTGGGAGCCAGAAATGTATGCTGGAAATGTGGTATCAACCTGCAATAGGGGGAAAAAATTCAAACACACACATCAAACATTGCATTAGAGGTTAAAAAATCCAAACAAAGCAAGTTAATAGTGTTATCACTGATTAAAATGGGCTTTTCTTTTCCCATGATTGGCTATGTTTTGTTGAAATTTTGAATAGGGTGTAGTTTCAAATGCTTCAGCTTTGTTCTAGACCTCAAGGGTTTAAGGGTTTTTGTTTTTAGGTCCTCTTGTGTTTGTTTTAAACCCTCTTATTTCTAATATTTCGTTACTTTATTCACTTAAGTAATGGGTCGTGGGGTCATAGGAACTGTCCCCCCTTGTTGTTTGCCTAGGCGGTTATGTTAATTAATCGAAAAATTTATGCCTTATATGTTTTTCTCCTAAAGTTGTCGGGCCCAGTAACTAGTGCGCATCTTGCGGATGGATCCACAGCTCGCACTATTTCGCTAGGTGAAGTTGCGCGTAGTTTAAAACCAATGAAGTTGCGAAAACCACATGGCGTGCCACATAGACGGTCCAGCTGGTTGTTGACAGTGAGTAAATTGGCGGCACGTGGCACAAGTCACAACAGTCAGCGGGTCAGGATTAAAGGCTAAAAGGTGGGCCCCAGAGGTGAGTCAGGTCGTAGGTGGAGATGACTTGGTGGGTACAGCTGTCAATAACTTACTGGAGCCCCGTGGTTTCCTTTTGGCGAATAAAAAAGTGACAAGTCAATTCCGAAGGTGATTGGGTGCCAGGTGTTCATAGTGAGTCAGCGGGCCCACCCCTCCCAAAAGCCTTTTCAGACGGTTAAAAGCCGATCAACTTAAGAGATGATCCGACGGCCCACGCTATTTCACAAGGGTAAGATGCTTGTTCTTTATATTCCGCGAAATAGCGAGAGTGAATGAGAGCCATCCACATGTCTGTTGACACGTGGTCTAAGAAGAAAGTGTGGGCCCGCCAAGGTGGAACCGGTGGTATAAAAGAAAGAAATGTGGCCAGTATCAAGTGGAATGCAAAGGGAATTTCAAGGCCAATGGTTGGATGCCATGTGGTATCATGTAGCCAATAGAAAAGCAGGACCCAGAGCAAAGCCAAAGCTGTTAGTTAATCTAACGCTCGATCAAGTTTATTTTGATCAAATGGTTGGCATTATTTCGTAGGACTAAGCTGCCCGATAGTTATGCTTCACGAAGTTGCGAAAGAGAAAAATGAAACACTTGTAGGAATGTTGTGACCCGTTGGAGCAAAAAATATGAATTCTCATATGAATTCAATTTTGAAGGGACGGCCGAAGCATGCGGAATCAATGTTATAGTTAAGGCCCTGAGTACAAATATTTGATTTCCTATCAACCGGGTGAAGATATCTTTTAAAGGATTTTCCTGAAGAGCAGACGCAGAGTTATTTTCCTCAGATACAGAGCAAGTCGGTTCAGCTGTAGAGAAAATTCCTTCAAGCAAAGAATAGGTTCTCTCGTATTCTTTTGTAGCAATTCTTGTGTAGTGTTCTAGATAAGATAATTGATTTGCCACATAATTGTTTAGGAGTGGTACTCATTTCTTGCATTTTCAAAATGGCTCCTAAAAGAGAATTTTCTGGCAAAGTTAACTATTCAGAAAGGAGTGTTTGTGATGATTTTTTAGAACAGTTGACGTTGTCAACTAATCAGACATCAAAGGCAAAAGAGTTAGAGCCCAAGGCTCCCCGTCTAAAGATAGGAGAAAGATTATATGACAAGGGTAATTGGTTGAGAGACCCACAGGTTGGACTGTCTGGGTTGGGGTTGTTTAAAGTTGGATTTAGAATGAGAAATTCTCCTGCCCCGCAAAACAGTATCTGGGAATTAGATGTCGGTAAATTAGTAGTCCCAGGGGTATTCATGGACACAGATTTGCTGAACCAAATTGTGTTCAACTATGATCCAGTCACAAGAAGCATTCGGGATGTAAATGGGAAAACCCTTGTTGAAATTAATGTTGAAGAGTTTAGGACAACATTTGGGCTTAATGAGTTCACAAACTTTCTAGAACCTATAAATTTCACATCATTAGCCCAAATTTACGGTGCACAAAGGAGTCATCTCAAGAATGGGCCTCTCAAGGAGTTTTTTGTGAAAATAGGAGGGTTAACAGTTGTAGGACCCAACACACAAGAGCCCTTTTCATTAAGTATGTTCACTCTAAGGGCCAAAGGAATGTATTGGGCACTTTGCCAAGTTTTGGGAGAAGATGCTGAAGCAAATATGCCGAATCATTACTTGTTAATGATTGCCCAAATTTTGAATCCTTCTCTTGCAATTACATTTTATTATGCCTCTTTTATTGCTAATTCTATCCATGAAGGGTTAATAGGAATCAAGAATGGAAAGGTGGATAGGCCTTTCTGATGGTACTCACTCCTAATGCATCTTTTTCTCTTCAAAGATGGTGATTATTTTGCCAGTGGACTGGACTTGGTTAAGGAGAAGGAAGGAGAAAAAATGCCAGTACAATTATGGAGTACTGTGTTGTCATGGGATAGAAAGGATGCCAGTTTTTTGAAGTTTGATAAATATTTTGCATCCAAAATAAGGACTCTCCTCTGCTCTGAGAACCCAAGAATCCCCAAGGTTCTTCTGGAATTCATAAGACCAAAAGAATTCGCAGAGAACATAAAAATTGTTCATAACTGGGGTGACATTTATTTGTATCTAGTCTCCATAGTTTTCAGAGTTTTTGGTTTCAGAGGCACCCCATTTTTGTTACAATACCAGGTCCCTCTCAAAGTAGGAATCGCAAAGATCCTTAGGCAAATTGGTGGCTTACAAGAGGCAGAGTTGACAGGCAGGGGTAAAGGAACTATTTTCCCTGCAGCTACCATAGCCCACCAATTTGTAATAACAAAAGGAGGCTGGAATTGCTTTTAGGATTTCCTCAAGCCTTATCATTTGTCCACTGCAGTGTCCAGGTGTGCTGATCCAGAAGATTTCTTCAACGGTATGTTTAAGAAGAAGGTAGCATGCAGAGGTAGGCCTCATCAATTCCAGTTTCCTAAAGACCTCATTAGAAATGAATTTGATCTAGATGAGTAGGAACTAAGGAAAGAAAGGTGGGTGGCTTATAAGAAAGCCTTGGATTTTGTGCATCAGTTTGATGCTAGCTATGACCCATTGTCTACCTTTTTCCCACTGGAAGAGAAAATAAAGTTTTTGATTGTTTGCTTTGAAGATGTGATGCAGACACTGAAGGAGAAGAGGGAAGCTATAATCAAGAGCAACCCTGAGAAGGTAAGAATAATCCTAACTAGGTCAGCTTCCAGTAAGGCAATCCCTCCTGGTGATTACACACTGCATAAGAAATCTAGTTATAGTGTGTTGATGCCTACAACAGGGGAGCCCTCTACCTCTAAAGGAACGAGGAAGATACAAGATGTCATTGACATCTAAGAAAGCCCAAAGAAGCAAAGGGTGGGGAAAGAAGTGCAATCAGATACACCTTTGTATTCCCCATCCCAATCCCCTATCCATATAGGAAATGAGCAAGCAGCAGCTGAGCAACTCCTACAGTTAGGTAGTCTAGGGGAAATTGCATACAATTATGATGAAGTTGAGGAAGGAATGTCAGAAGAACCCATTGCTACTGAAATGGATATCACTACCATTGAACTCAAAGGCTAGGAGTGGGATCCTGAGATAAAATAGGCAAGTAGTGCCTTTTTAGCTAATAACAATTTTGTCACATCAGAAGTATTTATGCAGTTTATATGGAAACAACACATAGATAAATATAATGCTAGATGTGAAACAAGAAAGGCTGAGCAGCCCAATAAAGATCCAACCCTGGTGGAAGAGGAAATAAAGCAAGAGATGATGGAAGAATTCAAAACCATCACCCCTGAGCAGGGAAGAGATATGGTAGCACAAGCTGGAGTGCTTATCTTACCCGAATGGGATATAGCAGACGCCCTGGTACTAGATGCAGTGAGAAAAGAGACTAAACCCATGGAGGGGATTACTTTCAATTAGGACAATGTTGCACTCATCATGTGGTCTCTCAAGAGAAATGAGAGTAAGAAAAGAAAAGACACCCCAGGGTCAAGTTACCTTGGTGGAATGATGGTGAAGAGAGTGCAGAGTACAGGGGTAGTGGAGGCTACTAGCACTGTGTTAGAGACTACAAAATTTAGTGTTGCAGTAGTAGAGAAGGAAGCCAAAGAGAAAGAAGCCCTCCAAATAAAGTTGGAAATAGTTTTAAAGGCCTATAACAGTGCTAAGGAGGAGGTAAGAGGTAAGGATAGCATCATTGCCAAGCTGCAGAGCCAGTTGACTAGACAATACCATCAAGGTGAGTCTTCAACACTGATGATCTCCTCTTCTCCTACAAGACCTCCACCTACTAGCCCTATCATTGAGTTTCCACCATCTCCAGCACCCTCCAGCTCTCAAATGGTTGAAATTACTCCTCAAGAATTGGAAAACTTGAAACAGGCTCAAGCCTTATATGCAAAGAAGTATAAGGAGAGAGTAAGAGCTACAATTTCCAGTTTTGCAGATACAATAAATGCCTCATTGCTCTACAACAATGTAGGTAAAATTATGGATATATGGAATGAGCTCAGGAGAGACAAGGCCATTTTGACACCTATTTTTGACAGATGGAGGCCTAGGGAGCAAGATCTAGAGTTTATGTGTGTATCCTGCAATGAGGCAAGGGCCAATCCCATCATCAAATCCACTTCTGATGTCGCTAAAGTCTTAGTACAATTAGCAGCAGAGGTGGATAATGTGGATACGAAGGTTAATTTGTGCAAGGAGTACACTGATCAAGTTTTTGAGTTGCTCCCAGGAGTTTTTGCTAGCCTGGATCAATTAAAGGACAAACAAATGTGGCTTAAGGAGATATAAGCTAAATTGTCAGTAAGAGTTAAAGGAATTATTGATCTTGACGATGCTTCTTTATTTGTTGTGACAATACAAGAGATAGAGAAAATTAAGTCACATTATGGTTTTCTCAATTCAGAAGTCAACAAAATGAGAAATTCTTGGAAAAGGTTGACTAAGACTAAAGATAAAGTGATTAATTTCTCATGGCCGACAGAAGAGGTGTATAATGAGTGGACAATTAAATATGCCACCCATGATCTGGAATAGTTGGAGAGCGCCCCTGAAAAGATAGAAGAGGTTGCAACCGAACAACCTGTTGAAGAAACTGCAGAGGCTGAAAAGAGCTTGTAACAGTTTTTGCGAAAAGCTTGTAACCTCTTTATTTTGAAAGAAATGATTGTAACAAACTCTCCTTGAGAAGTCCGAAGCTTTGTGCATCCATGTTTTTATAAATGGATACTAGGACTAGAGGAAAAGAGATCGCAAAAAATTGTAAGAAAACGCTGCAGAAATTTATCTGAGCTTTTCTAAGTTTAATGGAGAATACTCAAAATTTCTTGTAATATTTCTTAAACTAGATATCAATATACAGACCATCGGTTTTGAATAAAGCTTTGTGTTGTCTTCAAGTTTGTTCACAAATTTGTTTACTATTTTCATTCTGAATAATCCAGGGTTGTTCTGTTTGAATGGAATTGCAAAACAATTTTAATATAAGTGTTTGTTAGCTTTTCTCTTTAGGAGGGAAATTAAAGATGCAGGGATCACTCATACCAGTAAACTCTTTGGAAGGAATTTTGAATTTTGATGACCATAGCTTAGTTTGGAATGCTTGAATTCTTGTAGGTGTCAAGCATATACAAGGATTAATAGAAACCAAGCTGACGGGAAGCATAAAGATGTCTTGTTTGAGGAGTCTTATTTGAGTTTAGATGACTCTGTGACCTTGGATAAGGCACTGGTATTAATTGAAGTTGTTTATTGCATGCTTTGTTGATCAAAATGCTAAATTTAAGTACAATTTCCATTCTTTGTTTTTAGTTGATTTCAAGGTGAATAGATCCACTGGTTTTCTGGACTAGTTTGCTGTGGGTTTATGTTTGAAAGTGTGAATTTAATTCACAAAGGTATACCCACCTGGGCTTTGAGTAAGTCCGAAGTGTAGAAGGTTCAATCAAACTTTGTCATATGTTGTCTTGAGAATTTCCTTATCTTTAATGTCTCTTCTGCACCGAGTTTACCCATATTATTCTAAAGATGTTAAAGGGAACTAGATTTTGAAGACAACAAATAGATCTAAACTCTTAAAATCGTTCCATGTTCCTCTATCTCCAAGGATCTTCAAGATTCAAGGTGGCTCTTAGCTTGGAAGAGCACTTGATTCTTTAAGATGACAACCTAAAGAATGAGATTTATGATTCTAAGATCTAAATGGAATGCAACCATGATCTTAGTGATGAATTAGATATGAAACTAGATGATGATAGGATGCAAGATATTGATATGAAGCTTAAACTAGTATGAAAATGATACTAAGATGAAGCTAACACGATATATCTAAGATTATAATGCTATCAAAATGATCTAACATGCTATCCTATCAAAGAGAGATAATATGCTCAATGTTATGAGACTATAAGTTTGATGCACAAAGACTTGATTGTTTGAAGAAGGAATGAGCTCTGTTTATAGGGAAAATAGGGCAATGGATGGTAAAGATTGGATAATATTATCAAGGGCCAGGATTGAAAGTTAATCAATCCATGTTTAAAATTCTCACCAATGAAATGGTGACAATTGTCAACAAGAAATTGCTTGAGAGGAGATGTAAGAAGCATTAAATGCTTGAGAAGACCTAATGGTTACCTTAGGAGGTAAGGTTTAAGGTTAGGTTAAGGTTATCCATTGGATAAATCTTTTACCCAAGAGGTAAACTCTTGTGCAAAGGTTAAAGGGATAACCATGGTCAAAGCAATGAATGCTTGATGAGACCCTTGGGTTAGATGAAGGTTGAGTTAAGAGAAAAAGTCTCTAATCATGCTAGAGGGTTGAGTTAACCATTAATGGTTTGGAAGACTTTCAAGGTTAACTTGTTGAAGACATAAAGCCTTTAATGGTTTTCAAAGACTTTGAGGGTTTGAGAAGTGACTTCCCTTTGCTTAGGGATATGACAATATTTAGTAGATGGGTTAGGCTAATTTAGAAGGGATTAGAAGAATCTAGAAGGGGGTTTAGAGAGGCAAGTGGGAGATGTAGGAAAATGCAAGTGGGTGGGGATAATAGAATTTAATTAAAATAAAATTAATTTATTTCAATTGTGGTTGCAACTTGCATTTGTAGGATTTTGCAAGTGGGGGGATTTTTAAATAAATTTAGATTTATTTAAATGCAAATGAGATTTTAATTAAATGTAGATTTAATTAAATGGGCTAGAAGGGGGATTTAATTAAATGTGAATTTAATTAAATGGCTTAGATAGAAGAAGGGTATATTAATTAAATCTTAATTTAATTAATTGGAAGAATTAAGAATAATTAAATGAATAAAATTCACTTAATTCATTGTGCAACTTTTAGGTGTCTACACCACTCAATAAAGATGATGAAAGAAAGAAATGAGGGAAAGGAGGAAGATTAAGCATGATATCTATGAATATGCATATTATTTATGGGTTACTCAAGAGGTGTACCTTCCATATCTACTATTTTGTAAGAACCTAATCCATAAATGTTAGTAATGATGTATGGTCCAAGCCATTTCAGGATGAACTTTCCTTTTTCACTTGGTAAAGCATTCACATCATGTTGATTCTCATAGATCACCAAATAATTCATAGAGAAAGAATGTTGGATAACCTTATCATTGTAACTTCTTTGTAGAGTTTTTGATAGGCTTGAATATGCTCAAGAGCATGTATACAATGTTCATCTAGCACCTCAAGTTGTTGAAGACATTATTCTATATAAGAACTATCATCAATTATTTCCTTAAGAGAAACTCTCAGTGAAGGAATCTATAATTACAAAGGCATAATTGTGTTAGCATCTCAAACACAATTATAAGGAGTTGTACCCATAGATATATGAACACTAATCTGATAGGACCATAAAGCATAGGTTAAATGAGTGTGCTAATCCTTACCATGCCTATTAATAGTCTTACAATGGATTTGTTCAATAATTTGTTGGCATATGGACACTCCAATGAGACATTGTGTGTGATTGAAGGTTTTGTCATTGATGGCAACCTTGCAATCCTATGGCACCGGCAAGACATTATACCAGCAAAGCATTACATGGACAACCTTGCAATCCTATGGCACCGGCAAGACATTATACCGGCAAAGCATTACACAGGCAACCTTGCAATCCTATGGCACCGACAAGACATTATACCGGCAAAGCATTACTCAAACAGAACAGTGCACCAACATCAACAAAATCAATCTACATCGGCACTGGCACAGAAGATGTACACCGGCACAAAAGGAAATATGTATACCGACATAGAGGCCGACAGGATTTTTGATATGTAATATTTTGTTTATCATTGTAAACCGACTTGGCAAATTGTAAAATGACTCTTGTATATAAAAGAGATCATTGTAGGCATTTGTAAGATATATGGAGAGAATGAAAAATAAATTATAAGGTAGACCTAATGTGCGAATTGTAGGTCAAGGGTATATAAAGAACAGAGCAAGAACCGGTACTGAATCTGGCATTGAAGATGCTATTATAAACCAATACAAAATATTGGATTTGTGTAAATCCTCATTGTAAGTCAGTGTGACTTCTTGTTGAGCAGTGAGCTCTAGGCAGTTGGCCTTCCTGCATGTGCAAGCCCCTATTGTAAGTAATATTCTCTTATTGGCTAGTAAGTGAATATTGTGGGTCACAAATCCCACCGAGGTTTTTCCCACACCGGGTTTCCTCGTTAAACATCTTGTGGTATGATGTTCTTTTCATGTGGATGCTTTTGATTTTGTTATTTGCATTAATTCTTGCATATTGGTATACTGTTACTTTATATTCTGCATATTTAGTTTTAAGAAAATTACATTACCGGTCAGATACTGATTCACCCCCCCCCTTTGAGTATCTGTGGGAACCCTAACAATTGGTACCAGAGCGTGGTCCTCTATTTTCAGAAGCCTAATAGCTTGAAGAAGATCTTGACACTGGTAAAGATGGAAAATCTGATGAAGCAACTTGAAGGAGCTCTTACTGACTATGATGCAGAGAAGTTGAAAAATATCAAATTAGAAGATGATTTAAAAGCAGCTCAGGACATTATTCAGGCACTTCAAGAAAATCTTACTGTTACAAGAAACAAGAGAAGAGAACTTTGTGAAAAATTGCAAAATGAAAATGATGAAAAGGAATCATTAAATGATATGATGAGCAAATTGAAACAAGAGATCATGACAACAAAAAATGAAATGCAGGATATGACTATGAGATTCTGCAAAGAGATTGAGGACAGAAAGAGGAATGAAGAATAATTGACCAGAAGACTAAGTGATGCAGCAAATGAGAACACAAGACTTAGCTATGAAAATGATATGTTGAAGACAGATCTGATGCATACTCAAAATGACTCGAATGAACTAATGAGACAAAAAGAGATCTTGGAAAGGGAATTGGAAACTGCAAATCAACACAAAGAAAAATTCAAGAAAAGCTCAAAAGAACTTCGTACCTTATTGAAGAATCAAAAACCCAAAGGTGACACTTCTGGAGTTGGATTTGAAGTTGGAGAAAGCTCTGGTACTGCAAATACCTAGGATCAAAGCAAATCGGTAAGACCCTCTAATACTTACAAATCAATGGAAAATGCTTTAACTGTAATAAATATGGTCATAGGGCAAATGAATGTAGATCTAGGAATTATCAGAACATCAATCCTCCCACCGATCAATGCACCAAATGCAACAAAATTGGTCATAACTCTAAAAATTGCAGAATGAATGTAAGATGTTATGTTTGTGGAAGATTTGGTCATTTATCAAATAAATGCAAAACACAAACCGACATAGGTTATGGGAAAGCTATTCAGAAAAATAATGTAACTTGTTATGCATGTAACAAAATTGGTCATATTGCAAAATTCTATAGAAGTAAAGGTACACCGGTAGATAACAAAAGTACTAGCTTGAAAGGTAAAGAAAAGGTTGAAGAGGTTAAACAAGAATTTTCAAAGCAATGGATTAGAAAAGGTAATCTAAATATTGGGGTTACTCCTCCATTGGTAGAACCAACAAATGCTTCACCAGCAGGACAATATGATGCTCCACTGGCAGGATAGAGCAATGCTCCACCGGAAGGACAGAGCAATGCTCCACTGGCACGATGTTCTTCATCAAATTGAAGAAAATTATCTTGAGGGTTTGGCAATTTAATGACACATGTGCTATTATTCCCTCGGTTAGAGAAAAGGAGTTGAAAATCCTTCATTACCGGCAAATAAAGTTGAGTTAATACATTACCAACAAACAATTAATGTGGTGGGTGGTAGAAAAGACTTTATAAATTAAGTTTTTGGCTCCATTTCATTCACCGTGAATTCAAACCTTCAGAGAGCGCGAAGATTTCCGAGCTAAGGCATTCCGAGCAAAGAGGCAAAGCACTTCAGCAATCAATCCATCCAAAGGTAGAAAAAGGTATTTATCATCATGGCATCCTCCTTTGCACCTGAATTCATAGCAAACCCTACAGTAGTCGAGGTTATAAAATGACCTAGGCCCGTGTTTGAGCTAGTTCCTAAGGTAGCTAAGAAAGATGACAACACAGGTGCTTTTTCCCAAATTCCAAAGGGTGTTGTTTATGCAAAAGACCCTAGAATGTACATTCATTGCAACATAGAGGAATTAGGTGATGAAGAAATCAAAGACATGTAAATATCTATTATATGTGACAATGCCGGAAATGTGAAACCTGAACACAAAATTGTTGAAACCCTAGGATTCACTAAAATCCTCTGCATTCCTGAATTTCCCAAGGAAGTGGTTAGGATAGTTCTCAGCAGGGTATATGGCTCATTCTTTTGGCTTGACTCAGTGCATAAAATTACAAAGGTAGCTGTGAAAGCAGTAACAGGGTTACCTTCCACCGGTACCAGACCCGACAAAACCAAGAAGGTCTCCAATGACCTAGTAACGAAACTAACCGGTGCAACATCCGACAAAAGATCATTGAGGGTTAATGATGTAACCAATACAAATGTGAGATTCATTAGCATGATTCTAGGTTACAAAGCAACTCATGCAAATAGGCTTAATTCTGTTTCTAGTTTATGCATAAAAAGTGCTTATGACATGATTAAGAACAATGTAAAAATTGACATCTGTGAATGGTTAAAATATGAGTTAATTGATAACTTAGCAAAAATCAAGAAGGATAAGAAAGGAACCTTTAGATTTGGAAATTTGCTTGTATGCTTAATGCTACATATAACCAAATAGGCTCCTGGTATAGGCAACAAGGATTTTGGATTTGACATACCGGTAGGAAAACAATTGTTTGACTTATTCGACAACATGGGTGAAAACAAAGAAAATAATATCCATGAGTATTTTCTAGCATTAAAGGTCAAAATGAATAAGAGGATCAGACTATCATAGAAAATTGTCAACAAACAAGTATGACATATGTTTTGTAATAAAAAAGGATGAGATCTAGATGGAAGCAATCATCCCAAGAACAATCTGGGTTACGGAAATGAGGTATGAAGTAGATGACCACATAGTGGAAACTTATGCCAAAGCACTTCTGGAAGCCCCCCATGAACCAAAGGAAGAAGTATTTGGTAGTGCTGAGCACATTGAAAGTCAAATTCAATCCAAAAAGAGAGTAAAGAAAGTTGAGGCATCTGTGAGGAAAGGAAGTAGGCAAGCAAAAGCCTTAAAAGATGATGTACTAAAGAAAACTGACATAACAGAAGAAGAGTTGGCAGCCCAACAGCTTGAAACTCATCTATCACCAGTAGATACCTCCTTGGAAGGAGATATGCCAGCAACTTTCAAAAGAGTTGTTAGGAAAAGAGACCCCTCACCGGTATCCACTCCTTCACCTAGAAGGACAAGACAGAAGCACCAAGCTGTAAGGTCTCCAGTCAAGAAAGCCACACCTAAGAAAAAGTTGACCCCCAAAAGGAAGAAGAAGACAAACACTGACTTGGCCCCTTTTGACATATTACTAGATGAAATCACAGAGGAAGGAAAATTGAAAAACATAGGGAAAATCTATGACACCCTATCAGAAAACGAGAAAGGACAAATTGAAGAAAGTGTTATACTACACATGGACATGTATAAAAAGTTTTTGATGCAAGTCCTAAATGAAATTCCTGATGAACTATATAAAAGACTTGAGGCCAGAAGGCAAGGAATAATTGAGTTGGATAAGAAAATAAAAATAGAAAAATTACTTGCAGTATACCCAGCCAACTCACCTATGGAAATTGATGATTTGATAGCTCAGGCCAACCGGACAGTCTTTTCCACTGCACACCGGCAAATATCATTAATGGCAGGTAGAGTCACTGAAGTTTCAATTGAAACAGAAGATGGTTGGGATAGATTCTTGATTGAAAAAGAAAAACAAGAAGAATATATGAATCCCAAGCCCATTTTGGTATATCAAAAGGACAAAGGGAAAGGTAAAGTTGGTGGACTGACAAATATCAAAGTTAGAGACAACTTACCCCCACCTCCTTTAAATACTCCACCAGTAAAAACAACTGCAAAAGATCAACTGACAGCTGAGAGCATGGACACTAAGGATAACAATCCTAATCCTGAAGTCCTATATACTGTAAATGTTGATACTCAAAAAATCAACATAGTGGTAGATAAGGATACCATAGATAAATCTGATAATAAAGAGCTACTGGCAACAGGAAACCAAGAGCAACCAGTAGCAGATTCAGAGAAAAAGATGGAATCTGGAACACAAACAAAGCAACCAACAGAGCTAAAGGCTCCAAAACAGATGCCACTGGTAAGAAAAGATGCAGAGAAAATTGTGCTTAAAGAGATGGAGTCACAAACAGACCTACTAGAGGTCAATACCAGCATGGTCCCTTCCACTGGCACTCAATTTACTAGGCCATCATCAAATATAACAGAGGTATTGCTCAATTCTATAAAGAAAATAACCGATTATAGCTCACAAGCCTATAAAGGAATAGATGATTCAATTCCAGTTTTGAAATTAATAGCTCCAAATTGTAATATAGCCAACAAAGATTCTTTAGGCCAATTGGATACACTTTGCAAATATATTTCTGGAAATTTTGAGCAAACAAAGGTAGAAACTGAAAAGGAAAGTGTAGAAAAAGAAAAATAGAAATTCTTTGAGGAAGGAATAAAGAAGTGTAACAGGGAATTTGACACACTTCTACCGGAACTGTGCAATTTATTGAAAGAGTACAAAACTCTGTATAAAGACACCTGTAAGATAAACTTTTTGACCACAGATGTAGATAAAAAGATGAGCAAGGTACAAGAAGAGATCAATAAACTTGCTGATAATTTTGTTAACTCACCCGATACATTATCAGTTTTTGAGGAAAAGATAACAAATTTTGAGAAAGAATTGCTCAAATTAGAAAGAGAAAAAGAGAAAATAATAAACAAGGCAAAATTTTTGAGATCTAAACTAAGTCCAAGATTGGACTATTTAGCATCTCTGCGTAAGGAAATCTCAGAGGAACTAAAATAGGGTAGCAAAACACTCGCAGAGCACTTGCAGCATCTCATCGGTATAGTACACAGAACTGAGATAGCAATAAAGGAGAGCAAGAAGTTTATGGATGGTATAAACTTAATTTTGGGAGATATTCTTCAGATAATAACTACCCATCTACAAGGTTGAGGTTATGTATTGGTACAACTACAAATCTACTAACCTTTGTCATTGATGCCAAAGGGGGAGTAGTAGATGAGAAAATTCAAAACATAGGGATCACATGCTCAGGGGGAGCCCTCATATTTTTGGTAACATTTTTTGGTATACACATTTTTGGATATCTTTTTGAAATTTCTCATGAGTTTTGCCATCAATGCCAAAGGGGGAGATTTTTGGCATATGGACACTCCAATGAGACATTGTGTGTGATTGAAGGTTTTGTCATTGATAGCAACCTTGCAATCCTATGGCACCGGCAAGACATTATACTGGCAAAGCATTACACAGGAAACCTTGCAATCCTATGGCACCAGCAAGAAATTATATCGGAAAAGCATTACTCAAACAGAATAGTGCACCGACATCAACAAAATCAATCTACACCAGCACCGGCACAGAAGATGTACACCAGCACAGAAGGAAATATGTATACCGGCACAGAGGCCAACAAGATTTTTTGATATGTAATATTTTGTTTATCATTGTAAGCCGACTTGGCAAATTGTAAAATGACTCTTGTATATAAAAGAGATCATTGTAGGCATTTGTAAGATATATGGAGAGAATGAAAAATAAATTATAAGGCAGACCTAACGTGCGAATTGTAGGTCAAGGGTCTATGAAGAATAGAGCAAGAACCGGTATTGAATTTGGCATTGAAGATGCTATTATAAACCAGTACAGAATATTGGATTTGTGTAAATCCTCATTGTAAGTTAGTGTGACTTCTTGTTGAGCAGTGAGCTCTAGGCAGTTGGCCTTCCTGCATGTGCAGGCCCCTATTGTAAGTAATATTCTCTTATTGGCCAGTAAGTGAATATTGTGGGTCACAAATCCCACCAAGGTTTTTCCCACACCGGGTTTCCTCGTTAAACATCTTGTGTTATGGTGTTCTTTTCATGTGGATGCTTTTGATTTTGTTATTTGCATTAATTCTTGCATACCAGTATACTGTTACTTTATATTCTGCATATTCAGTTTTAAGAAAATTACATTACCGGTCAGATACCGATTCACCCCCCCCCTCTCAGTATCTGTGGGAACCCTAACATAATCTAATTAGAAGCTTCAGCTTGACCATTTGATTGAGGGTAGTATGAAGTAGAAAATCAATGTTGGATATGATATTTCTCAAGGAAATTCTTCACATCTTTGTTCTTAAATGAGGTACCATTGTTTGAAATAAAAGTGGAAGGTATACTCAATCGAGAGAGGATGTTATCAAGAGTGAACTGACAGATTACATCAATGATATTAGATAAAAAAGGAACGACCTATACCCACTTTGTAAAATAATCTATGGTAGTGATAATGTAAGTATGTCCTTGTGCGGAGGAAGGGGAAATTTTACCAATAAGATCCAAACCCTATAATGAAAAAGGCCAAGAAGAAACTTGGGATCTAAGTTCATGAATGAGAGCATGAAGCAAATTGTTATGTTACTAACATTGATGAAACCTTTTGACAAAAGAAAATGAATCTATTTCCATAGTTTTCCAATAATATACCATTCAGAGAAATCGTTACACCAAAGACTTTACACAAAAATACCCCCTAAAAGTAGCTGAATGTGCCTCTTCGAGGGAAATGGGGATCTTGATTTTGTTGAGACAATGAAGAAGAAGACCATTATAACCCCTTATATAAAGAACATTTGAGAGAATAAATATCATGTAGAAAGTTTACAAATTTGGGCTCTAGTGTTATTACTTGTAGAATTTGAAAATTTACCATCAATCAAATATTGAAAAAGATTAGAATACCATTCATCAAAATCTAGTGTAACAAGAAGCAACTTCACTAGAGTTATCAACAATAGAAGGTGAAGAAAGATTGTGAATGATGAATTGATAATCCATGGAAGGATTTTCAATGGATATAAGGGAAGTTGCGCTTGCCATGACATCTGCATGTTGATTGTCCTTTTGAGGGATAGGATCTATGGTATACAAAACAATTTTTTTAACAATGATAAGGCTAAGTTATGATATTGATAAAGTCTATTTTTTTTAGCTTGATATGTTCCCATAACTTGTCTTATAATCAATTGTGAATCATCATAGATACACAAATGTTGAATATTGAAGGATTAATCCACTTTTAGACCAGCAATCAAGGCGCCATACTCAACAATATTATTAGTACATAGGAAATTGAGTCTATAAGATAAATGGATTGGTTTCCCTAAAGATGGCATCAAAATAGCACCACCGCCTGAACTAGTTTGACACTTAGATCCATCAAAGTAAAATTCCTAAGTCTTGTCAATATCTAAAGGAAGAACAAGGTCATCAAGAAATGAATCCTAATTAGGTAGATTAATAAGAGAGGGAACATTAATCAAATGGTTGGTTAAAGCTTTTCCTTTAATTTATTTTCGAGAAACAAACTTAAGGTAAAATTTAGTTAACAACATAACCCATTTCAATAAGCATTTGAAGATATTTGTTTTAAAAAAGAGATGTATTAAAGTATAAAATTGTATTATGACATGCATCTCAGTATTTGAAAGATACTGCCTTAACTTATGGGTTACAAAATTAAGCACATGACACTGCTTTTATATTGTAGTATATCAGGCGTCATAATCGAGTAAAGTATGACTATGTAATAAACCAACCATTCTTTACCATTGCTATTATGTTGCACGAATAAAGCTATGAGAGCATGAGAAGAAGTGACAATATAAAGAAGGAAGGGTTGATTAGAAGTAGTAGGTTGTAAAATAGGAGGATTAGCCAAATATAGTTTCAAATCTTCAAAAGCTTTTTGACATTATTCACTCCATCAAAAAGTAGTATCCTCTTTAAGAAATTGAGTAAAAGGGAAAGTTCATTCTGCAAGTTGTGAAAGAAACCTACGAATAGCCTAAATTTTTCCTTCTAAACTTTGCAATTGAGAAATATTTTGAGGAGGTGGCATTCTCATGATGGCATCTATTTTCTTTGCATCCACCTCAACACCACAATGCAAAACAATTCATCCTAATAATTTTCCACTATCCATGCCAAAAACACTTTTTTGAGGAATCAATCGCATATTTACGAATTCTTTCAAAAATTTGGTGAAGGATCTTGACATGATCTTGGCAAGAGATAGACTAAGCTATAATATTGTCAACATAATCTTCCAAGATTTTATGCATATAATCATGAAAGATAAGGGTCATAACAAGTTGATAAGTTGCACCAACGTTTTTTAATCTGAAAGGCATCACAACCCAAGAAAATGTACCCCAAGGAGTTGTGAAAGCAATTTTATATTTATCTTGAGGATTAAAAAAAAAAATTGATTGTATCTAGAAAAACCATCCATAAAAGATAACAAAGCATGACCAATAGTAAAATCAACTACCATATCAATGTCCAGAAGTGGAAAATCATCCTTAAAGGAAGCCTTATTGAGATCTCAAAAGTTAGTGCACATTCTAATCTTGTTATCTAGTTTAGCAAAGACAATAATATTTAAAATCCAATGAGAATAATCAATAGGGCAAATAAAGCTAACTTGTATAAGTTTCTCTATCTCAACTTTAACAAGCAATGCTCTCTTGGGACTCATCTTCCTAATTTTTTGCTTCACAAGTTTAGCATCAAGAATTAAGAAAATGTTATGAGTCATGATATTAGGATAAATGCTAGAATATCTAAATAAATCCAAGTGAATATTTTAGAACTTTATGTAATAGACAAGAATACTTGTTCTGTTCATCATCATTTAAACATTTCTCAATCTTTATGATTTTTTCACCATTGTAAGGATCCATTTTAATATCAATGGTATCACTCACAAGAAGATTAATTTATTGAGGAAAATCCATTGGTTGAGAGAATTCATGAATTACCTCTTCAAAATCACTTTCTAACTTGGTGTCTTTCCCAAAGTATGCTTCAACATTTAAACAATAGAAAATCCATGATTACAATGATAACAAGGAACATCACGATAGACTCCTAAAAAATTAGCCAATGAATCATTAGTAGTTTAGATGTCAAGGGAAGGTGAATGAGAGTTAAAATAAATAATTTTAGATGCATTAGAGAAAGAGGTTTAGAAGAAAAGATGATATTCACATTCAAAGATGATTTCTTAGATGCTTTGGTGGGATTAAAGGGATTATATCTGTTGGTGTAATTTATGTCTCAAGTAATTACACTTTACTTAAGTTGACTTAGGATAATGCATATCATAGTAGTTTGCATACGAGATACTTAGGGAATTACATATTTAGGGAATATGGTGTTGGTAGTTGACACTCATCTGGTGATTTACGATGCTTTATTATTGGTTTAGTGTTGTCATTGATGGCAACTCTTCTTGGAGATTCGATCTCACGGTCGTGATTCCTCTTATCCAGAAGCGTGTGTTAACCGATATTTCAGATAGAACAAAACATTTTTGAGTCTGGAAGCTTTCCAGTTATTGCAATGCATTGAATCATGTTCTTGTTGATTGGGCCAATTTAGAAACATCATTTTATTACTTTTTTGATGATCTGAACTTACCTTTTTGGATCCCGTCAAATTGACATGTGACTACACGTTACATTTTTGGAAGCCGACTTGGAGGAGATTATTTTTGATATGACTGGATATATAAGATTGAATTGGTGATTAGTTTTTGGTGTATTACGGTTGTTGTGATCTATTTTGGTATGATTGAGAACAGTTGCACATTCACATTTGATTCCTATGTGATCCGATAGCTGACTGAGATAGAAACATAGCATGTTGCTGAACGAGTACAGTCAGAGATATTGTGCTTAACTGGAACTAATTTTTGCATTGTTAGATGCTACTTCAAAGTTGTTTAATTGCATTTCCTCATTGCAATCAAATTGTAAGTCAGTGAGACTTCCCTGAAGGTTTTAGCCTTTCAGGTCATTGTAATTGAGTAGTGAGCTCTAGGAAGTGAGCATGAATGCAAGTGCATTCCCCATCTATATAATATTTATATACTCTTGACCATAGTATATGAATATTGTGGGTTTCTGCCCCACCATGGTTTTTCCCTTTTTGGGTTTCCACATAAAAATTTTGGTGTTGTGGATCTGTGGTTTATTTATTGCTTGCTTATGTTCTTTATTGTTTTGTATTGCTAACCGATGGATAAAGAATAAGTTTGTGAATTTGATTTCTAATAGAACCCTCTTTGTTATCCTTGATTCTAACAATTGGTATTAGAGCTTAGTACCTCTGAGGAAGCTTAACCGCTTGAGGAAGGTTTGGGAGATTGATTCAATGGATACCAGTTTTGAGAGACAACTCAGTGTGGCACTTGAGGATATTGATGTAACTAGAAATGAGATCTATAACTTGAAGAAGAACCTAAATGCTGCTAATGATTTCATTAATGACTTGAAGGATCAAGAAAACATCTCTAGAGAGAAGAGGAAGGAATTAATGGACAAGCTAAAGGAGAAAGAAGATCAGATCATGTAATATTAGGATAAAGCTGATAAAGTTAACAAGATTGAAAGAGAGAATTTTGCCCAGAAGAATGAGATGCAATCGATTGTGATGAGACTGACTAAGGAGATTGAGGACTGGAAGAAAAATGAAGAAAACCTAACATGATCATTGAAAGAAAGAGTAGATGAATGCTTCAAGCTTACCTATGAGAATGATCAATTGAAGCTTGAGCTGACAAAGTCAAGGAATGATGGTCAAGAAATTGAAAGATAGATTGCTACCTTAAGGATGAAATTGCTACTAGTAGTGTATACAAAGAAAAATTCAAAGCTAGCTTAGCAAGGCTTGATGAGATGCTAGAAAGTCAGAGGCATGGAAAGGACATGTGAGGACTTGAATTTGGGAAAGGTGAATCCTCCAGATCTGGACAAGGCAATGCAAAACCTGATCAAAAGAAGAGCAAGAATCCTCCAGTAAGACAACCTAATGCTCATAAATTTAATGGTATATGATTTACTTGCAATAAGTTTGGTCATATGGTGAATCAATGCAGATGTAGGATGAATAATGGAATGAACAACATGAATAAAGTTCCTACCTTTACTGATCAGTGTTTTGTATGCAATAATTTTGGTCACAAGTCAAATATGTTTAGAGCAGTAATGAATAACTTCCAAAACAAAAGATGCTATGCTTGTGGGATGTTTGGACATATCTCTAATCAGTGTAGGATGAGACCAAATCAAATGAACCTCATACCAAAGAAGAATAATGTTGTTTTCTGAGCATGCAACAAAACCAGTCACATTACAAAGTATTGCAGAAGCAAGAATAATGCTCAGGTAGGCAAGAGTAACTTAGATGAGAAAGGAAAAGTGAAAGTTGAAGAGATCAAGGAGAAGAATGAGAAGATGTGGGTAAGAAAATATGAATCCAGAGCGTACAATGGGTCTGCACCCAAATTTGATGCAGGGTCTTCATCTGGTAACTAGGGTTTTATGCCTTAGGGGGAGGTTTTCATGCAGATTCTAAGATCCCCCTCTTCGGTGGTTTGCAATCGATTCCAAAAGATTGTAGAAGGATTGAACCTATATTGCAGTATCTTTGGTAGCCTCAGAAACCGAATCTGAGGAGGAAGCAAGAAAGGCAAAAAAGAAAGGAGAATCTTTGAGAGTGGTGAGAAAGTCACAGAATGGTGGAGCCCAAAAATCCAAGAAAGAAAAATCTAATCCCACTTCTACTGGAAGATCCAAAAGAGGTAGACAAGTCAAAACTCAACTCGACAAACACCTTGAGTGTGGCAACATATAAGGTAAGTACACAATTGTTCCTCCACTATCAATAGATCAGTTGATAGATGAAATAATAGTGGATGACAATTTGAAGAATCTTGGAGCATACTTTGAGAATTTTGATGAAGGTGATAAGAGAAAAATTGAAGAAGCAGTTGCACTATATTTACACAACTTTAGTAAGATATTGATTGAATTAGAAAAGACCATTCCAAAATATTTGTATAATCTGATTGATGCAAGAAGAATGACTGCAAGTAAGATTGACAGGGAGATGAAGGAAAGAGAACTTGTAAATGTCTGTACTTGCATTAATCATGATGAATTCAATAGACTCATTGGAGAGGCAAATATGAAGGAATTTAGAAATGAAAATAGGATTAACAGATTGATGATCGGAAATGTGGAGGAGGTGAGGAAAGAAACAGAGGATATATGGAAAAAGATAATTCAGAAACCCTCTATACAAGGATGCATTCAAGTCATCTCAACCGAAAAGAAGAAAAGTGTTTCTGGAAGTCAGAAGGTTGAAATTTAGTCAGAGGATCATCTGAAAGACTAGGATAACACTCCACTTAATGCTGGGACCGGTGATGCTCCTCCGGTGGTGGATAGCTTTGCAGCCCCTAGAATCCAACAGGTTGATACTGCACCAAGTGGCAACACTGGTGCAACAAATAAAGGGGATAAGGGAGAGAAGAAGGATGCCAAGATAGAAGAAGCTAAGGTTACTGAGGCTGACAAAGGAAAAGGTATAGCTGATCTGACAATTGTCACTCCTCCGATTATAGGGATCCCGCCTCAGATTTCTATTAATCTTGATGGTTTTGTTGATCTTGGAAAGATGTCACCTGAAGAAAAGCTTATGCTCATAGCTGCAGTACAAGAATAGGCTAGCCAAGATCTGGTGAGGTCAGAAATTGAAGATAAAGCTGATCCAAAAATTGTCACTCCTCCGATAATTTTGATGTACAGTTAGATTCAAATAATAGCCCCTTCAGTAAATTGCTACAACTGATCAACAGTATAAATATCAACTTTGATTCTTTGGAGAAGACTAATACACATAAAGTTTTGGATAAATTCAAGGATGTTATGAAGAAAACATTCCAGAAAATGATTGAAGATGATAGAGTGAGATTAAATGAGAGACTACAGATTATTTCTGACACATTGTCAGAAGCTGGAAAATTGTACAAATCTTGCCTAATTTTGCCTAAGTTCACTGTAGATATTGATAAGTAGATAAGTGTTTTCCAGGGAAAGATTGCTAGCATTTCTCACTCCTTTGATCCTAATGCAACTCTAACCAAAAGTATTGAAGGGCAGATTATAGCCTTAAATGATCAAATCTCAAGCCTTCAAGCGAATAAGGTGAAAATTTTGAGAAAAGTAGGTGAACTCTAGAATCTGATTGCCACCCGGTTGGACCCCATATTAAGCAATAAGGTGGATTGTATGAAGGAGATGACCCAACCTATACCATCTAATCTGAGAGAGTTAGAAATTCATGCCACTATATTTAGTGCATTTATCATAGTTTTGGACAACTTGAAGAGTGGGTGGGATACTCAGCTAGGATTTTTGAAGACTACTTATGCTAATGTCTTCAAGTATTTATAAGTATCTCTGTTTTGGAAAACACCCCATCTTTGGTATTGTTGTCAAAGGGGGAGAGAGATGGTAAAAAATGTACAGTATTGGAGAGTGGAATTCTTTGTCTAAGGGGGATCCTTAGAGATTCTTTTCATTTTTTTGAACTAGTGTTCAATGCTCAACACTTAGTCATTTTTCACGAGTGTTGCCATCAATGCCAAAGAGGGAGATTGTTGGAAATTGACACTCATCTGGTGATTTACGATGCTTGATTATTGGTTTAGGGTTGTCATTGATGGAAACTCTTCTTGGAGATTCGATCTGACGGTCGTGATTCCTCTTATCCAGAAGTGTGTGTTAACTGGTAGCTAATTAGCCAATATTTCAGGTAGAATAGAACATTTTGGGGTCTGGAAGCTTTCTGGTGATTGTGGTGCATTGAATCATGTTCTTTTTGATTGGGCCGATTTAGAAACATCATATTATTACTATTTTGATGATCCAAACTTATCTTTTTGGATCCGGTCAAGCCGACATGTGACTACACATTAAATTTCTGGAAGCTGACATGGAGGAGATTATTTTTGATATTACCGGATATATAAGATTGAATTGGTGATTGGTTTTTGGTGTATTATGGTTGTGGTGATTCATTTTGGTACGATTGAGCATAGTTTCACATGTGCATTTGATTCCCAGGTGATCTGGTAGTTGACTGAGACAAAAACATAGCATATTGCAAAATGAGTACAGTCAGAGATCTTGTGCTTAGCTAGAACTAATTTTTGAATTGTTAGATGCTACTTCAGAGTTATTTAATTGTATTTCCTCATTGTAATCAAATTATAAGTCAGTGAGACTTTCTTGAAGGTTGTAACCTTCCGGGTCATTGTAATTGAGAAGTGAGCTCTAGGAAGTGAGCCTAAATGCAAGTGCATTCCCCATCTATGTATTATTTATGTACTCCTGGTCATAGTATATGAATATTGTTGGCTTCAGCCCCACTGTGGTTTTTCCCTTTTTGGGTTTCCACGCAAAAATTTTGGTGTTGTGGATCTATGGTTTATTTATTTCTTTCTTATGTTCTTAACTGTTTTGCATTGCTAATTGGTGGATAAAGAATAAGTTTGTCAATTTGATTTCCAATAGAACATTGATTCACCCCTCCCTCTCAGTGTTCCTTGATTCTAACATATGGTTGTAGGAGAAATTCCACCTTTGGTGGTGTTATCTTGTCATCACATTTTTATATCCACTTATAGTGGAATGGTAATTCTACCTTTAGTGGGTGATCTACCTTCAGTGAAATTATTTATTATTTCTCCTACCTACCCTTGTATCTCATAGGGCTACATTTCATGATTGTGTCTCCCATTCCCCTATGGCCTTGTATTTATAAGAAGGCTCATGTACATTGTATAGTTGATCGATTTTCGCATCTTGATGAGAATACAATTTGTTCTTGTCTAACTTGTTCTATCTTTCTTTTGTGCTATTGATTGGCATCTAGATCTTGGGTTGTGATAGTTCTGATACTTAATATAAGTACAGATCCAATAGCCAAAAAGATGAGAGGGGGGGGGGTGAATCATACAAACTTAATCATCCATAAAAACAACAGATTCAACCTCGGTAACATATATATCAGTCATATAACCAAAAACTGTCAAACATGCAAACTCAAAAGAATATGAACAATATAAACCTCATAAAACCAAACTTAATGTGGAAACCCAAATAGGGAAAAACCACTGTGGGATTCCAGACCCACTAAGAAATATACTCTTCTAGAGTATGCTCGGTTAAAAGCAAATCCTATTAAAGATTACAAACACATTGCTAGATGTGACCCGGTTAAGGGATTTCCCTCAGATCTGTTAGGATCTTCACTTTGTTAGAAGTGACCATGTTAAAGGATTTCAAACACTTAATAAGAATGTCACCTTGCCAGAGGATTTTACAAATAAGACTGTTAAGTCCACTTGGTTAAGAGATTTTCTGCTACTTCTCAAAATAACAGTAATGAAAATATGTCTGCAACTTCACATCTAAAAATGCTAAAGTAGATTCCTATTTGTTCAATACAATTTACACATAGAACTAATCTTGTCTAACTGTTGGGCATCTATACTCTATTATTCTAATAGGTCTTCAAGATTCTGTGCTCGATAATCACTATGTAGCATCCCTGTGCATACACTTGCCCGCATTCATTGTTTATCAATAGTTTCCTATTTATAAACAATCTTCCAACTGCTTAATCTCCTTGATCACATTTCCCATGATCAATCATAGCCATCAGATCTTCAATCTTGTCCAGGTTCAATATATCCTTTGATCTGAATACATTTTACCCCACCTTGGAACTTGCATATTCACCTTGGAACTTGTGTTAGGGTATTGCGGTTCAATCTGAGCTGTAGATCTTCCTATCAATATTTCTTTAACATAGATTCTTTAACAATCTTCATACACGGCTTACCAATCATTTAATCCACTCTAGCTCATCAGCTTCCTTCATTAAATATCACATGTAAATATTTAATGCATTCTATTATAGCTTGGTTGTAACTCGATAAATACTAAACTTCACTCGGTAGACATTCTGCCTTCATTAACCGATAGTGATAACCTTAGGGTTTACCAACTAGGTTCCTTGCTTGGTAAGATAGTATAGTATTAACCTTTCAAACAATAGCATATGTAGGATATCAAAACAATCTAAACATCATGATCTCATCACTGTCTAACTCGGTAATAGTTTCCCATTGAATAACTTATCCCCTTTATTCATCATATTCTTTCTATATCTTTTACCGACATCTTTATACTCATCAAATCATAGTTCTTAAGATATGGTAACATCATACTGAATTAGAAAATCAATTTCTTGACATCAATGACAAAATAATAATATTAAGACAGTAATCATCCTTAATCAGTTATATCCATAGTCATCAACAACCTTCTCAATATCCTTATTGAAATGCCAACAATCTCTCATTGTAATTGGAATGCCAACCTTCTTCTTGTCTGATATAATGCCAACAATCTCCCCCTTTGGCATTGATGGAAAAACAAATTGATTTTACTTTATTGATTCGGATTTAGATTGCTGTGAAATTTTGAAATGCAGAAATGCTCTCCCCTATACACTAGACTTCTCCTCATTCAGTCTTCTTCCCAATCTGTAGTCTGCTCAGTTTTCTCTTAGTCTTCTCCCCTGATAGGTCTTCTCCCATATATTGGTCTGATAGGTCTTCTCCCTTATATTGGTCTTCTCCCCCTTTGACAACAATGCCAAAAAGTAAAGAACTAAAACATAGTTGCTTTCTATAAGAAGTTATTGCCTGTTGTTGTGTATCAACTGAGTCTCAGTCAGAGCATTTTTCTTCAATTCCTGTTCCCTGTTTATTGTTTCCTACACACCTTTAGAAAACCTCCTAAAGTGTGTAAATCAACATCAACTCCTAAAAGATATTCTGTAGAGTCATCGAATTGATGCTTTCACCGAACTCGGTCAGTGAATGGAAGATAGGGGTAGGACCCCTAACTGACTTTTGAGATACTCAAAAGTGTCCTTTGGCAGTGGCTTGGTGAAGATGTTTGCAAGTTATTCCTTTGTACTAACATACTCCAAAACCACTTTCTTCTCTTGAACTTCTTCTCTAAGATAATGATATTTGATAGAGATGTGCTTTGTCTTAGAGTGCATAACAGGATTCTTTGAAATGTTAATGGCACTAGTGTTATCACAGAATATAGTTACTGGCTCGATAACTTGCTCATTTATACCTTCCAATAGTTGTTTGATCCATGCTATATTGGTGGAATTCAGTGCTGCAGCAACATATTCAGCTTCTGTTATTGACTGTGAAACACATCCTTGTTTCTTGCTAAGCCAACTCACTAGTCTTTCTCCTAACAAGAAAGCTCCTCCACTTGTGCTTTTCCTGTCATCAATGTTGCTTGCCCAATCAGCATCAGTATAAACTTTTAAATCAAACTCATTTCCTTTCTAATATACTAAGCCATAATCTTTAGTGCCTTTTAAGTATCTAAAAATTCTTTTGATTGCCGTCATGTGTGTTTCCTTAGGATCTGCAGAAAATCTTGCAACAATACCTACTGCATGTGCTATATCTGGCCTGCTATGAACAACATATTGCAACTTTCCAATCATAGACCGGTAAAGTGTGTCATCAATAGATGCAGATTCATCATTCTTTGATAGTTTACAGTTGGTAGTCATAGGAGTACTTACTGGTTTTGAATCCTCCATTCCAAATTTCTTCAAGATTTCCTTTATGTACTTGGATTGGGTAATGAAAATCTCATCTTTCATTTGCAGTATTTGCAGACCTATAAAATATTTTATCTCACCAATTAATGACATCTCAAATTCTTTACTCATTTCATTTCCAAAGTTCTTTCATAGAGAGTCATTTCCACAAAATATAATATCATCAACAAATATGGTTGAGATCAGTATTCCATTTTCATCATTCTTCATGTACATATTGTTGTTTTCACTTGTTCTTATAAAACCAATTTTGATCAAATATGAGTGCAATCTCTCATACCATGCTCTAGGTGCTTGTTTCAGACCATATAAAGCTTTGTTCAATTTACATACCTAATCATTATTTTCTCCTTCAACAAATCCTTCAGGTTGTTCAATGAAAACTTCTTCTTCTAATATACCATTCAGAAATGTAGATTTGACATCCATTTGATATACATTGAAATTCTTGTAAGCAGCATATGCCACCAATGTTCTTACTCCTTCAAGTCTTGCCACAGGTGCAAAAGTTTCACCATAATCAATTCCTTCTTCTTGGGCATAACCTTTGCAAACTAATCTTGCTTTGTTTCGAATGACCTCACCTTTTTCATTTAGCTTGTTTCTGAAGATCCACTTTGTACCGATTACATTTTTGTCCTTCGGTCTTGGGACCTATGTCATTCTTCTTGATTTGATCAATCTCTTATATCATAGCATTTATCCAAGCTTCACTATTAAATGCCTCTTTCCCTATTCTCAGTTCAAATTCAGATATTAGACATGTGTTCTATCTCAGTTTGTTCCTTGTCATTACTGGATCATTCTTATCTCCTATAATCTGACTTGGTGCATGATTCCTTCTGACATACTTGGCTAATACAGGCTCGGTAGGCTCTGTATGATCTTCTTTATCACTCGGTAACTAGATATTCTCTTCATTTTATTCAGCAGTCTTCTCGGTAGGACTTCTCGATTGAACATAGACAAATTCATCATAGTCTTCTGGTTCTTTGGAATTTCCTTCATCATTTCTTTCTGCAAATTCATCAATTTTCACATTTGCACTTTCTACTATTTTGTTAGATGATTTGATCACACATTTAAATGCTTTACTTCTATAAGAATAACCTAGAAATGTTCCTTCTTCACTTTTCTGATCAAACTTACCATTTCTATCATCTTTGTGAACATAGCATCTACTCCCAAAGATTTTAAAATAACTTACATTAGGTTTCTTGTCATACCAAATTTCATAAGGTGTCTTCAAAGTTCCTTTCTTCAGTTGTACTCGGTTCAGGGTGTAAACTGATGTGCTTATTTCTTCTCTCCAAAATGTTTATGGAAGTTTCTTTTCAATCATCAAGGTTCTCGCACAATCCACAATAGCTCTGTTCCTTCTCTCAGCTATCCCATTCTGCTCTGGAGTTCTCGGTGCAGAGACTTGTCTTTTTATATGATGATCATTGCAAAATAAGTTGAACTCATCAGAAGTAAACTCTCCTCCTCTATCTGATCTGAGGCATTTTAGTTGTCTTCCTGTTTCATTTTCAACTCTAGCCTTGTACCATTTAAACAT
Organism: Cryptomeria japonica; assembly: GCF_030272615.1. Taxonomy (NCBI): domain Eukaryota; kingdom Viridiplantae; phylum Streptophyta; class Pinopsida; order Cupressales; family Cupressaceae; genus Cryptomeria; species Cryptomeria japonica. The sequence goes on along the minus strand of NC_081415.1, from coordinate 131,666,148 downwards.
TTGAAAAGCTTCAGATTTTTCCTTTAAAAACATTACTGAAATCATCCTTGAGTAATCATCCACAAATAATATGAAATATTTATCACCATAATAACTCTGAACTTTCATAGGACCACAAAGATCAGTATGCACAAGATCTAAAATTCCCTTAGAAGTGTAAGACTTACTTGTAAAGCTTGATCTTGTCATCTTACCCATCTGGCATCCTCGGCACATAGCATTCTATGGTTTTTCAAAACTCAGTAGACCTCTTACTCGGTGCTTCTTACTTATTTTGATCAGATTATCAAAATTAACATGACAAAACCTTTTATGCTATAACCAGGTATCATCTATCATTGCATATAGACATTTATTCTAAGTTGAGTCAAGATGAAATGTATTACCTCTTGTTTGTGTCCAGGTAGCAGCTAACTTTCCATGCTTGCCATGAACTTTGACAATTCCTTTTTCAAGCTCTATTCGGTAACCTATGTTGTTTAGTTATGCTACACTCAAAAAATTGTATTTCAAACCTTCAACCCAATAAACATCATTACATTTAACATTGTCAAGAAGTGTTATGGATCCTTTACCTCTTACTAGACATGGTGCATCATTACCAAATCTTACATAGCCTCCATCATAATCATCTAATTTAATAAACTTGTGTTTATCACCTGTCATGTGATGTGAGCAACCACTATCTACGATCCAAGAATCATTAGTATTTATATGAGATATTAAAGTTTTTTCTTCATACCTTTCTTCATCTGATCCATCTTTGATAGCCACATAAACAACTTCCTCTATATCAGTTTCATCTGATTTATCATCATTATATTCCTCATCAGCTATTAGGCATGTCTTTTTATCTCTTCTCCTGAAGTCTCAATGTCCTCTGTAATGATTATCTTTCTGTCTGTCATCTCGGTAATCTCTCTTTTCACTAGATTCTTTGTCAGGACAGTTAGAAGCCATATGTCCTATCTTATCACAATTGAAACATTTTAAAGGTAGCTTTCCTTTATACTTACCTTTTCCTCTCGGTAGCCTTCTGGCTAATAGTGCTTCAAACTCTTCTTGCTTTCTGATTTCCTCATACAGTTTGTGTACCTCCTCCATGTTTTTGCAAAATCTTTCACTTGCTCCACTGTGATTCCCTTCAGAGTACTTATACTTTCTATCATTGTAATCATCAGTTTCATCAATATGAAAAGAACTGAATGCAAATTCAACTTTATTTACCGATGACCCACTGTTATCAAAGTTACTTAACTCAAATGCATGTAGCTTACCAATAGTAGCATCTAAAGAAACTGGCATATTAGGTACATACTTCAATTCATTGATTGCAGAGACTTAGATTGCATAGGCTGGTAGAAGGGTTCTTAACAACTTACTTGTTACATCCTTTTCTTCAATAGTTCCACCTACTCCTTTGATTTGATTTACAATCTCCTTAAGTCTTGTACTATACTGGGTTATGTTCTCACCTTCATTCATCCTCATAGATTCAAGTTGTCCTCTTAGACTATCCACTTTTTCTCTTTGAACATGTTCATCTCCACCATACACATATATGAACTTGGTCCACATTGCCTTTGCATCAGTACATCCTTCTAGATCATTAAACTCTAAGTCGGTCAATGCAGATGTTATTTCAATCATTGCTTGAATATGTTCTTGTTTTGCCTTTATCTCTTCCATTGTTAATGGATAGGTGCTCGGTGTGATGAAATCATTCTCCAGATAATATACAACATATTCTCCAACTCCTGATAGATGTAGCTTCATCCTTTTCTGCCATGTAGAGAAACTTGACTTGTTCAGCTTCGGTGCATCCCTCTTATACATCTTTGGATCTTTAACTCAAGTGCCTTTAAACTTTTCTTCCGGAGTCCAAATCACTGATACCAATTGATAGTTCTGATACTTAATATAAGTACAGATCCAATAGCCAACAAGATGAGATGGGGGGGTGAATCATACAAACTTAATCATCCATAAAAACAATAGATTCAACCTCGGTAACATATATATCAGTCATATAACCAAAAACTGTCAAACATGAACATTCAAAAGCATATGAACAATATAAACCTCATAACACCAGATTTAATGTGGAAACCCAAATAGGGAAAAACCACTATGGGATTTCAGACCCACTAAGAAATATACTCTTCTAGGGTATGCTCGGTTAAAAGAAAATCCTGTTAAAGATTACAAACACATTGCTAGATGTGACCCGGTTAAGGGATTTCCCTTAGATCTGTTAGGATCTTCACTTTGTTAGAAGTGACCTTGTTAAAGGATTTCAAACACAATAAGAATGTCACCGTGCTAGAGGATTTTACAAATAAGACTGTTAAGTCCACTCGGTTAAGACATATTTTGCTACTTCTCAAAATAACAGTAATGAAAATATGTTTGCAACTTCACATCTAAAAATGCTAAAGCAGATTCCTATTTGTTCAATACAATTTACACATAGAACTAATCTTGTCTAACTGTTGGGCATCTATACTCTATTATTCTAACAGGTCTTCAAGCTTTTGTGCTCGGTAATCACTATGGAGCATCCTTGTGCATACACTTGCCTGCATTCATTGTTTATCAATAGTTTCCTATTTATAAACAATCTTCCAACCGCTTAATCTCCTTGATCACATTTCCCATGATCAATCATAGCCATCAAATCTTCAATTTTGTCCAGGTTCAATGTATCCTTCGATCTGAAAACATTTTACCCCACCTTGGAACTTGCATATTCACCTTGGAACTTGTGTTAGGGTATTGCAATTCAATCTGAGCTGTAGATCTTCCTGCTGATCTTTCTTTACCATAGATTCTTTAACAATCTTCATACACGGCTTACCAATCATTTAATCCACTCCAGCTCATCAGCTTCCTTCACTAAATATCACATGTAAACATTTAATGCATTCTTTTATAGCTTGGTTGTAACTCAGTGAATACTAAACTTCACTTGGTAGACATTTTGCCTTCATTAACCGATAGCGATAACCTTAGGGTTTACCGACTAGGTTCCTTGCTCGGTAACATAGTATAGTATTAACCTTTCAAACAATAGCATATGTAGGATATCAAAACAATCTAAACATCATGATCTCATCATTGTCTAACTCGGTATTAGTTTCCCATTGAATAACTTATCCCCTTTATTCATCATATTCTTTCTGTGTCTTTTATCGACATCTTTATACTCATCAAATCATACTTCTTAAGATATGGCAACATCATACTAAATCAGAAAATCAATTTCTTGACATCAATGACAAAATAATAATATTAAGACAGTAATCATCCTTAATCAGTTATATCCATAGTCATCAACAACCTTCTCAATATCCTTATTGAAATGCCAACAATCTCTCATTGTAATTGGAATGCCAACCTTCTTCTTGTTTGATATAATGCCAACAGGGTTGCTATAGGCAAATTCTTACATGGTATCAAAGCAAAAATTCTTACATGCTATAGGCAAATTCTTAAAAAAAAATGAGTGTTTTTTTCTTCTTTATTAATGGAGTTTTTTCTTTTTTTTAAATTAATTTTTTTTCAATAATTCTTTATTTTTTAATAAAGTTTTTTCATGGGGTTTTTACTAAAGTGTTTTATTTAAACTTTGATAAGTTTTCTTATAACAATTTTTTCATGAAAATAAGCAAAACTAGGAACATTTTTTTGTCCACCTACATACCTGTCTTGTAGCATCTACTACCGATAGCCAGGTGGGGTCAGTTTGCTCCTACTTTTTTACTTGGTGACATTTCAATTGGAGGAATCTTCATCTGCAATCTTCTACAAGACATATTTTTGGTCTCATCATTTTCGTGTTTCTAGATTTGTACTATGTCATGTTGTATTCTCTAGCATAAACTATGTTGTACTCACACTAGTATAAAGTGCCACACCTCTTTGTACTTTGTCATTTATGACATATTTGATGTAATCCTCTTGTATTTAGTATATTAGGAACTATCTTGTGAGACTTGGTACATGTCTCATATGAGAATGTATGTAGTTTGAGTATCCAACTGATGCTCCTAAGAAGTTGTCTCCATGCTTGATCTCTATCATGTTGTAGTGAGTGATTCATTGATCATTATTCATCGACATCAGTACTTGGTTTTGTCACAATTTGACATTCATGGTGCAACACTGGCTCTATTTTTTCCTAATGGGGAGGAATGTTGGTTGATATCTCGGACCATCTTTGTAGGATATTCTACATTTAGGGGGGGTTTCATGGCCTCTCTTCTCTCTTATGGGGGGGAATTTTTCCTCACATGAGGTTTTGTTCTTCTCATTCTTTATTGAGAGCATTGCGTGTATTCATCTCTCTTTTGGGGAGAAACTTTTTCCCTTTTGTATTTTCTCTCTTTCTCCATTTGTGAGAGATTATATTGCATTTGTACAAGGTTACCTATCATGGCCTAGTTGCTAGGACCCATCTTGCATTGTTAGCTTCATTTAACATTTCCCTAAGTTCCACTTAAGGGGGAATTTTGGTATAATTTATGTCTCATGTAATTATACTTTACTTAAGTTGACTTAGGCTAATTCATATTATAGTAATTTGCAAATGAGGCACTTAGGGAATTGCATAACTAAGGAATATGCTGCAGGAGAAATTCCACATTTGGTGGTGTTATCTTGTTATCACATTTTCATATCCACTTATGGTGGAATGACAATTCCACCTTTAGTGTGCATTCCACTTTTAGTGGAATTATATATTATTTCTCCTACCTACCCCTACCTACCCTTGTATCTCATTGGGACACATGTCATGATTGTGTGATCTGATTTCCCTATAGGTATTTCCTTTATAAGTAGGCTCATGTACATTGTATAGTGGATTGTACTTTGCGTCTTGATGAGAATACAATTTGTTCTTGTCTATCTTGTTCTCTCTTGCTTTTGTGCTATTAATTGGCTTCTATATCTTGGGTTACTATAGGAAAATTATTACAATATCAAAGTCCAAAATATGTCTCATGAATATGTTTCTTGAAAGGAACTTTTATCCCTTGTTCATGTGCACCACAACCATTGCCATTATATCCACTTTTAGCTACGATGTGGAAACCAGGACCATAAAGGGAGGCTATTTCCATAAGGGATGGGAGAGCCTCATATGTCTCAATGTCATAAGTAGATGAAGGTGAAGAAGTGTTTGATTTTGAAGGAGCCACAAAATTGTTACTAAGTTTCTTAGACAAACTAGGTTTCTTTTTCAGGTTTTACCATATCATCATCCTTTTTAGTCTTGGGCTCTATTGTGGGGATTTAATATTCTCCTATAAAAGAAGGTGTAAAATCTAAGGACCACCAATAATCATCTAAGAGTACCTCTTAAAATGAAGAAGTATCTTTAGGAGGAGATGGTGTTTCATCTTGAGTAGTAGAGGAATTAGAATTAGATGAAGTTTGAAAACAAGCTTATAAATTAGTCTCAGTGTGCAAAGTATACATCTTGTTGTTATAAATAAATTTAACTTGAAGATGAAGAGTAGAAGGAACAACTTGCATACTATGATTCCAAGGTCATCATAATAGAAGATTGTAAGTAAGACTATTAGGCATGACTTGGATAGGTGTAGGTAAAATAATAGGTCCTACCTTAATAGGCAAGATTATAGTACCTAAGGATGGTTTAGCAACATTGTCAAGACCATGAATAGAAAGAGATTTAGTTGAATAAGAAAAGTGTCCATATTAATCTTATGCAACATATCAATTCTAAAAACATTAAGGCCAAATTCGGTGTCCACTAGGGTTTTTATTATAGCATTACCATTGACAAGGACAATAATCATAAGGGGATCATATTTATTTTTAATCTCCTTATAAGGTAACTCATCTTGAGAAAACACAATTTGACCTTTAGGTGCATTCATACAATCAATCAAAAAAGTCATATTATTAGGTGTCACCATAGGTGGAACACCTAATTTATTTAAAGAATCTTGTAACATTATGTGATGTGTAGATGAATTTTGAATCAAATCCCAAAGAGATATCTTGGCATAATGGATTTACATTGTTCAATAAGATCATACTCTTTTCCAAGATGTTGTGACAAATGAGGTGCTGGTGGAAGTATTGGCTAAGAAGAAGGAAGAGATAAGAAGAGGAGGATTAGGTTTCCTATTTTTCCACGTATTATATGTGTGTGCAACCACATTATAACTCTCTCGGGTGATTTTCTTGGCATATTCATAAGGACTCTTGGTGGCATAACCCTCTTGCACAATAATAACTGGTTTGTTAGAAATATAAAAAGTATAATTAGTATAACTACCTTGAACCACAACAATTGGTTTATTAAGAGATTAAGAAGTTTGAGGAGTACTGTCACCTTGAAAAAAAATCACAAGATTATTAGGTGTTCGGAAATTTTGTTCATATCCATTCACATTAATCATATTGATCAATCTTTTAGACATAGATGTTGTAAGATTGTTGGAGGAATTTTTAGTAGAAATAAAATCATCAAGAATATCATCACTACTAAATGGTTGATTATTAGATTGGATGGGAGGTAAATCATCATAAAGATGATTATAATGTATCACCATGTTACTAGATTTGGAGGATGGCTTGATGGGGATGTATTCATAAGAAGGACCATCCAACTTAATTAGGCCATCACTATGACATGTCATAGTAACCATGTTGATAAATATTTGGCAAAATGTTTGTTTAGAAGGCTTAGGATAAAGGAATTCATCAAGAGCCTCATCAAGTTCTTTCTTACTAAAAGAATATTTATCATAAGTAAAAGGATTATCATGGCTATGAAAATATTGCAAGTAAAGATCCAATATTGTTGAAAAGAAAAACAAACTTTTGAAATAAAAAATGCATACAAATCTAAATACACACAATGCGTAAAACAAGATTTTTGAATTTTTTATGATTTTGACATTAAAGAGTCATTCAATGATAAGATCTAATTAGAAAATGCAATGCAAGAGGGTCAAGTGCACCAAAATATTTTGTTTTAAAATGGAACTGGGTAACACTAGGGCCAAGATCCACTTTTACACTAACATTAGAATATGAAATTAACTAGAGGAGTGATCATACTTGACTAACTCTTGTGAAAGAGAGTCAAGTGATACTTCTAGGGTTTCTATTTCTTCACTACTAGGGAGGTGAATATTTAATATTGAGAGAATGTAAGACTATGGTCAAAGTTTGATAGAAAATGAATGTAAAGGTATTGTAACAGATTAGTAAAACAACAAAATTAGAGCAATAGACACAAAAATAGGGGGAGAATTTGACTATACTCTTATGACATTCTGAGTGCCAACATTGAAATTTGATGTAGAATTTTTATGACCAGGGCACCCTAGTGCCTTGGTTCTGGGATAGGGGCACCTCACAACCCTGGTCCATAAAAAATAGGCTTAGATTTTGAGGAAAGCCCTATACCAACTTCTTGGTTCTTTTCAAGGTCTTCTAGCTTCATTTGGTACCTGTAGCTGTACTTGCAAGACAAAAAATGGTAGGGTGTTGGTTATATAGATGTTTGATTTAGTCAACCCCTTGTTTTGGTGAATTCCAACTCCATAATAGCAGATATTGTAATTGAAAAAGTGTGTTCTCTTGAATCTTAAGTGTTGGACTCAAATTTCTATGAGCTAAAAGGTAAAAAATGTAAACTAGAGTCCTACTCAAATGCATTAGAGTAAATCCTAAATTTTTATATTGATAATGCTTTAAATCATAATTAGGATGTCTAAAGAAATGATGTAAATATGAAAACTAATATGAGATAGATCTAGAGCTTAGTGGAGAAATTTAAGATCAACATGAAATCATACCGAATCCTTTAGGAAGAGGTACAAGCCAATCATCAGTTGATGATTCCTTTATCATCCTCTCTAGTCTCTTGAAGCTTCCATGATTGAAAAAATGTTGATAAAGAATTCATAATTGATGAATTTGTATATCTGAGACTTCACCTAAAAGAAACACTTTTGCTTCATAAGGATCTCCAACTTGAGTGCTAGATTAGATCTCCAAATGAGGAAAATAGTTGCCTTATATATGAAACCGTAAATTTGAATTTGATGAAAAGATGACTTAGAATTGATATATTTTTACACAATGCGGGATTTGAATTAGATAAGATCATCAATTCATCCACTCAAAATTCAAGAAAAAAAAGTGTGGGACAAGGGTGGTAGGTCGCCTTGGTCCTAACAATATTTTGCCTTTTGAGGAATGCAAGATAACAAGGTTCTAATATCGATTCTAGCTCAGTGGCTCAAACCATAATGCATAGATATAAAAAATATTATTTGAAAGTTGAAATTGGGGTTAGATTAGGATTAGCTAAGAATGAAATAACAAAAAGGGACACACTTAAGATCAAGGACCCAATTTATAGAATGTCAATTGATGAGAAAGGACTTACATTAAATTAAAATATAAATTAAATTCCTAAGGAAGTCCTATTATAATACCCACCCTAGCGATTTTTCTTGGCATGGACATTATTTGTTATATTTGGTGATATTGGACACTATATTTCCTTGTTAGAGTAGATGATGAGACATATTTAGTTATATTTTCACCTTTATGGTTCAGTATGTTATCTGATGCATTAGTGAGTTAGGGGTTTCATTGGTTTATGTACACGATTTCATTATGATAATCTTTTCATATGGCTGCTATATTATATGTTTATTATCTCAAGCTAACAATGCTAACCCAATAATGCTTTGAATAGATTATTATATGATATATCTATAGGATGAGGGGACATAGTTGTAGTTACTCTACGGAGACCCACATGATGCTGCACTCCCCCTCCTTGTTTGTCATTTGTATATGGATATATATTTCTATCATTTTGGTGATGCAGGATTGCAGGTACTAGGCATCGATTCCACTTGGCTACGCAGGTCTGAGTGTGCCTCTAAATCCTTGAATGTTGTTGTTGTGGAGATAACACCAAGGTTCCCACAAGTAAACCTATTGGACATAGGTCTCCCATTTAGGAAGATCACCCTATCTTGAGGGTTGGGCAATGTCATGTTTATGATGGGTATTGGTTTGATTATTTTGATTGGTTATGATTTATGTTGTTCATAATGTATTTTATATAATGTTTGATTATTTCTTTGATAGGATACCTACACATTAAATGCTTTAAGTGGCTTATGTTATGTTGCATTAAAAAGATGAAACAAAAGTAATATAGATGTGTAGCATAGAAATTAGGAATCATCACAAGATAAGTAGATCAATCAAAACACAAGACATGATAACTTAATCATGAGAGCACTCATTGCAAATGAACCTAATCCTAAGCACACTCAATAGAGATATGAAAACAAAGCATTCAAAATGAAAGATTATGCAAACCAAATGCAGAATTGAATGCTCCTTCCATGCGGCTCCATTGTTCTTCTTTCCTCTTCAATGGATTTGTGGATCTCACCTACAAGTGCACATACAATTGAAAGCAAGATTGATGAAAAGCTCAAGAGTACTAGAAGCGTAAGTTCGATAGTTTGATTAAGAATTCGGATTCAAGAATCAAGGGATTCGGGATTAAGGGATCAAGGGATTTGATTGAAGAAAATCATCCAATTTATAGAGAAATTGGAGAAATGAACAAATTAGCATGATAGTGATTCGAATGGAAATTCAAATCAAGAATAGCAAAATTATGACATGTTTATGACAAATTGCTATGCAAGGATTTATGACAATTTATGACAAATTTCTATGTCAAGAATTTATGACAATTTATGACAAATTTCTATGTCAAGAATTTATGACAATTTATGACAAATTTCTATGTCATTTCCATAAATTTAGGAGAGAAATAGGAGGAAATTGAAATTAAGAATTAAGAAATTAGAACAATTAGAAAATAGGAGGAAATAAGAAATTAGGAAATTAAGTAAATTAATTAATAATTTGTCATTTATTAATTAATTCACAAAAGAGGAATAATTAGCCAATTAAATGAATATTTAATTGTGACAAGAAGACTTAGGATAAATAAATAAATTATTAATCCTAAAGGAAGAAATGACGCACAAGGTTAAATGATTAAATCATGAAACCCTAGAAGGTGAATTAACAATGCGAGGATGACAATTAGGTCCTGATTGAAGATAATTAATGTCGATCATGATTTTGGATTGATAAATGACCAATGCGATAAACAATTTGATTGAGAAATACACCAATTGACGAGGAACAATGACAAATTGATCCAAATTGACATAATTGAGACAGACAATGATCGATGACAAATCGGTCGCAAAATGACAAAATTGATAAGAGGACAACGATCGATGACAGAATACATTGCAAAATGATAGGATTGAAAATGACCACGATCGATGATAAATCGATCGCAAATGACAAGATCGAACATGACAACGATCGATGACAAATCGATCGTAAAACGACAAGATTGATAAACCGATCGCCAGATGATAAGATTGAAAAGAGGACAAAACCCTAATTAGGATTGACGATGTCCAAAATGATAAGATTGATGATAAGATTGATAAGAGAGCAACGATTGATGACAAATCAATCGCAAGATTGACAGGAGGACAAAACCCTAATTAGGATTGACGATGTCCAAAATGATGACAAATTAGCACGCACATTGATGCAATAAGATAAGTTCGATCAAAATCATGATTGGATAATGTTGTCGACAAGACCAAATTTGAGGACGAGATGATTGAAGAATGTAGAAGAATGACTCAATGTTTGCAAATGATAAAGACCAAGTGCGAATCATAGGAGAAATGTTAACGCGACGCAAAAACCTAAAATGAGGCAATGCGCAAATGTTAAAGTATGACCTCGCAAGCGTTGACCATTTTTAGGTGTCTACATTTTGCCCCTCTTTGAGACAATGCGATTTTAAGCGTTGTTTCAAAGAATAATAACTAAAATGCCCCAGACAACGACAATGACATATGCATGCCCCCTCGAGGAATTGGCCGGAAACAGGCGGAAAAGAGGCCAATTGATCGATAAAAATGATAGGATCGAACGGACTGACAATCGGAGATCAGATGCATGAAGGACAATCAATTGACGACACAAAAGACCACGACCAACACAAGATGGAGAGGATGCACGTCCATCTATGCAATGACAAAAAGCTATAAATGAGACAAAGAGGGTGAAAATTGCTCATTTGCACTAGCTAAAGAGGAGGATTTGTTGCTCTGGACAAGGACACTTGTAGATAGATGGTGAACATGCCAGTGGCGGATCACCTTAGAGAATGTGTATGCACATTCAGACGACCGGACGATGCAGGAGCAGCGGTATGTATCTCAAAAACCCATGTTTTGAATTTCATGAATTTTGATGGCTTACGGGACATTGCGGGGCCCACAGGGGATGCAAAAATGGACTCCTGCGCTTGTGTCATCTAGTTCTGCGCTTGTGTAGGGAGTTATGCACTTGTGTAGGAAGACACAAGCGCAAGTTATCTGACACAAGCACAGGTTACAAGACACAGGTGCAAGTGTGCATAAATGACCCAATTTTAACTCAAAATTGCGTGCAAATGACTTGAAAAGGGGGGACAAGGGTGGGATAGGCCAATGTAGATGAAAAACACCCTGATTGGACATGAAAATGAGGAAATGCAACCCATAGGAGCAAACCCTAAAACTGACAAAATGATGCCCCGATTGTGATGCAGAGTCAACAGTATCCGTTGATCACGCGGGAGAATCGACCAGACTGTTTCATGCTACGACATAGACTCAGGAGCACAGAGAGAGACACATTAGCAGGACTGGGGATATATTATATCACATACATGCCCGAGATTAGGGAAAACATAGGATTCCTTACCGCATTGGCAGAGCGATGGCATTCGGAGACCTCCTCATTCCATTTGGCAACTGGCGAGGCGACAGTGACTCTAGAGGATGTATGGCGCATCCTCCGCATTTCGATACATGGGGAGATGATAGAGTACGACCCAGTGACAGGTAGAGATGCATTGTGCAGGCTATTTGAGTGCGACACAGACGATCTAGACATTTTTGAGAGGGAGATCAGCTGGGAGAGCATGGCTGCCGAGTATGACCGACGATATGTGGTGATAGCAGTTGTGATAGCATGTCTTCTAGCAGGAGATAGACGAGGACATGGATTCCCTATTGGATGGGGAAGAGTGCTAGAGCGGGTGGTGACAGAGGGGACAGTGTATGCATGGGGACCATGTGTACTGGCGATGCTCTATTTTCAGCTACATCAGATAGCGTATCAGGGAGTGCAGACATTGAGTTGTGGAGTTACATTGCTTCAGGTATGGGCATTTGAGCATATTGCCATATGTCGGCTGATTATAGATAGACAGGTTGTACCACACCGACCATATGTGTATAGCTATGGTGGAGCACTGAGACAAGGTTCGTTTGGATATATATTGTACTGGCGACATGAGCTAGACAGACTGAGAGAGTTCATATGGAGGCCATATTGAGATTGCCCCAGATGGTCAAATGATCATGATGAGCTACCATACTGCAGACAGGAGAGGTACCTGATTGGGCGACCAGTGAATCGCCAGAGAGTGATTGAGTTGTACCTACCAGAGAGGGTCAGACGACAGTTTGGAGAGCGATAGGATGTACCTAGGAGGACTGCATGCTTTGCCCGATCTCACCGAGAGACGAGTCAGTGGGGGAGTATGATTCAGCCACATATAGCATATGCCGACTTTGCACAGCTATAACAGAGATAGTGGGAGTGGTGGTCAGATGTGGTGGATGCTGGGACTACAGAGGAGTATGAGACATGGTTCGCACAGCGACGGCCAGTGCCTTTGACTGATCCTGATATTCCAGTACCAAGGAGATAGGAGGACTTCCCACTCACAGGAGAGGAGGGAGATGATGAGGACGAGGAGGATGAGGATGACGGAGACGGGGGAGAGGATGGTGATGAGGATGATGAGGATAACGAGGACGGGGGAGATGATGGTGATGAGGATGATGAGGATGACGAGGATGGGGGAGATGATGAAGATGGTGGAGGGGAGGACGAGGAGGAGCTAGACTCAGTGGATCAGGAGACATTGCAGGACATTCCTCTAGAGCCGGAGACAGCTAGGACAGAGGAGGTGGAGATGTGCAGGGCTACCATAGCGAGTCAGCAGGACTATATTGCGACATTGGAGAGGGAGCATGAGCAGTTCAGAGCAGAGATAGCTAGACTCACAGCAGCTCGAGATACAACCATAGCTTAGGCACAGCGAGAGGGACAGAGAGTCACTGAGTTCATTGGGTCGATTAGGGATGCCAGTGCACGGGAGATGGCACAGATGCTGGTAGAGACCGACGAAGAGAGACTGTATTGGAGGACACTATATGAGAGTGCAGTACCACCGGAGCAGAGAGCACCTTCATATCGGGCACGATCGAGGACAGAGAGCAGGTCACGCTCTCGGAGGTCATTGAGCAGCATGGGGGTGAGTGGACCTGTGAGACCACCACAGCCAGGACCAGGAGGGACATCATCTGCGAGACATGGCAGGGATGAGGAGGACAGAGGGAGCACCCAGTGATAGAGGCACATGCTCCTTATGACAGACAGTGGACATTATGTAGTTTGATATTATATAGTCAGCCTGCGGGCCATACTTAGGACAGACAGTCCAATTTTGTACTCCGATATTATGTGGATATGACATGCATTGATATGATGGGATGCAATGTGCTATGACTGATGTTATTTTCCATGTATGGATGACTTATGCACTGTTTATGAACATGTATGGATATATTTTTATGTGTTTTTGATGCATTGATAATATGACATGGATAAAATGCTTGATATGATGCTTGATGTAATGCAAATGTACTAACCAATGGATGCAGGATGTAGTATATGTGTTTGGATATCGGAGCACTAGACCGAACTGACTATCCGGACTGACGGAAGAAATGTTAGTAAGAAATGAGATAGAGGGTAGTTAGAGATGACGAAAAACTTGCTTTCAGTAATGCACTTTGTAGGTGAGAACCTTTATTTTTATGTAGAAAAATGGATGCGTAGCTTCATGGCATTGAAGGCCAGAGCTAAAATGCAACCCTTTTTGCAAAAGACAGACACATCATAGACAAGCAACACTCACAATCAAAAAAAGAAAAGGACCATGAGCCATCCCGGTCACTCTAAATCACTCACTGACATCATCGAGCAACATAGGAACATGATCGAAGATAAATCAATAAATGATAAGACGCACAAATTCAAGCAAATCAAACAAACATCTTGATCTTCATTGTCAAAAGTTGAAAGTGCTGATAGGACGATCATGCTGTCTGGTTTCAGGAAATGCGGTACCCCGTCTAAGACAGGACACAGTCTGGTTTCGAGTATACCACACCCTGTATAAGACCCATGATAGAAGAGACAAGGACAAATTGGTTTTGATACTAATGTTCAATTGAGATGACAATTGTGATCAGTTTGAATGTTTGGTTTGAGTGAAAAAGTTCATCTGTTAATGCGTGATTTCATTAAAGCACAGTGTTTGATTGATTGCGAGGCATTGGATGGATGCTCAATGATCTGTCTTATGCACCAAGAGGATATTTATTGCAAAATGCATGTTTTTTTGGATTTTAATGTTTTGAAATGTTTTTGCGTTCATTTTTTCAGGACTTTTTATGATTTTTAGAGATTTTCATTTTTTCAATTTTTTAGATATTTTTTTCAGGACTTTATTTGATTTTTTTTTTTTGAAGATTTTATTTTTCGGGACATTATTCGATTTTTTTGAATTTTTTCAGGACATTATTCGATTTTTTTGGATTATTTCAGGACATTTTTCAATTTTTTTGGATTATTTCAGGACATTTTAAATTTTTTTTGTTTTTAGTTTTTAATGACTTTGCCCCCAGTGTCTAGCAAGGCAAGGAATATGACAGGTGAATGATGGTGGATAGAGGGAAGACAAAGGCCTTTTATCATGGAGACAATGCGGATGCAATTTTCAAGGGCTATGGCATGATGGGACAAGAGACTGGATATGACAATGTAAAGCGGTGACATGGCATGAGGGACATGTCAAGAGGTTTTTGAAACTATGTTTAAACTTTGCGTCCTTATGTCAGATCAAGATCAAGGAATGAAAAAGAGGGTATGGATAGTGATAAGATATGGATGGGATAAGCAAGACCAAGAATGGGTAAGGGACATGGATTGAAGGTCGGGATAGGATACGGGATAGGCTAAGGGATAGTGGCAGAAAGTTGCAATAAGATAGGGAATATGGATGAAAGGTTGTAATAAGCAAATGGATAAATGACCAAGAGCTATGATAGACTAAAAGCTGCAAACAAGATATGTGATGCTCATGAAGATCCTCAGCCTTGTCAAGATCAAAGGTGGAAAGGGAAAATGAACATGAGGGATGATACGACAAGGAAGGGTAATGACATGGTATGATAGGATAATGAAGGGCAATAGGATATGAAGGAGGAAAACTACCCCCAAGTGTGGTGTGCAAGAAGTTCATAAATTACACATGACGCCTATTTGCCAGGTTTTCATCACGGTACTTTCCCAAGGCGCCTGTTTGCCAGGTTTTCACCAGTGGACGAATTATTTTTCTTTACTTTTTTTCTTTTTCTTTTTTTTTTTTTTTTGTCTCTTTTTTTTTTTCACTTTTTTTTTGATTTTGTATTTTGACTTTTTCAATAGAAGATGGACACATGATAGGGGATGGAAGAAGGACTCAAGCATCTTTTTGCTTGGATAGTAGCCCTGAAATAAATGGACCATGACCTTAAAAGTATGCTCAAAGATGTTGGTAGGATAAGGACATGGAAAATGACATGAAACTAAGGCGAGGATTTATGCAAAGGATTGGACCAAAGGGATGGAAGGATGGAAAATATGCATTGGATAATGGATAGGGTATTGGAAGAATTGTGCTTCAGTGGATGGAAATGTTGGCAAGATCGACATTGGCACACACCTTGAGGGGTGATGGACTGATGGAGGAAAGATGTATTTTGGATATTGAGATTTTGACGGAGGAATAGCTTGGGATTTTGGGACATAAGGGCCCAAAATGGATGAAGAAGGTGATGGAGAAATAGACTTGGAAGGTTTAGATGGAGGAATAGCAATTTTGGATGCCAATTTTGATGTTTCTTTAGGCTTTTGTGCTTCAAGGAGCTGCTTAGGGATCCACATGGTTTTTGATTTTTCATGCTTTTGTGGTTCCTTGGAGTGCATTGCTTGCACAAGGGATTTAGGAACCCATATATATTTTGACTTTGCTTTATTTTGCTCAATGGGCCTTTGTGGCCTTTTCGATATTTCTTTTTCTTTATAGATCATATTGTTCTTTGTTTTGACATGTCGATTATATTGGACATGTTGATCCTTGAATACATGTGGATTTTTAGACTTATGACTTTTATACTTGGCATCCAAATTGCTTGGAGAGGGAAAGGAATGCATGGATGGATAGGAATGAAATGGATTTCTTTTATATGGATGGAATTTACTCAAGGATGTGTGCCTTTGCTGATGTCGCATAGGAGATGGAGGGATATAGGGACCTAGAATGGATGGAAGCGATGATGGGGAAGGTGGACATTTGGATTTTGACTTTGAAGGGATACCAACGCCTTGAGTGTGAGCTCTGTAGCCATGACCATTAGTATATTCTTTGATATGGAGGGGTTCTTGCTCATGGAGGTCTACACCTTTGCCTTTATGAATATCTTGACTTGTAGGAGACTCTTTTCTTTAGGACGAAGACGCGAGTCCATTATGAGGTGGATATGATATGAGAGAAATAATGAGATCTTGAAGTGGATCGGATTGCACCAAAGTGGAAGAACCCATTATGCATGTCAAGGGTTCATGAACATCTTGCACTGACACATTAGAACCATGAGGGGTATCAGGATCATGAGGGGGACTAGGATTGTGTTGTGGACATGGTTCAATGATAGGCTCTTCAAGAGATGGAATGGGAGAAATAATGGGATCATCACAAGGAATGAGATCTTGGAGTGGATATGGGGTATTAGGACAAGGAAATGGAGGAACAAGTGGATCTTGTGGAGGATTTGAAGGAATAATTTGATCTTGACAAGGAGGAAGATCATTGGAATCCTCTTTAAAGGTGCTTTGCTCTTGACTTTTAATGGGATCATCGGAAAGGATGGAAGGGATATTTGGAATGTCAATGGGATTTGAAAGGACATTTTTTTCATGAAATGGAAGGGGATCATTTGGGATTGGATGAACTAGGATATCTTGATCTTGCTCAGGGAATGGAGTGTCAATAGGACTTTGGATAGGATGGACAAGAATATGGGAATCATCATGAGTGTCTAGGAACATGGGGTCCTGGTCAACAATTGGATGGGATGATAAGGTTTCAGGATCTTGATCTTGATCTATTTCAAGACATGTTTCTTCATGCTCTAAATTATCCTCTTGACATGAGGTTGGACTTTGGATATGCATGGGGGATTCTGACAAGGAATCAATGTTTTGGGATGAAAGAAATGCACTTTGAACCTTTGTGGTGGATTCTAACAAGGAATCAATGCTTGAACATGAGGAAGAGGGACTTCGAATGGGGTCCTCTAAAATAGGTAATGGCAATAAAGTGCATTGTGGCATTGGGTCTTGTATTTCTGAAACATGACAAGGATGTGCATCATGAATTGGATTATCTTGGCAATCAATTATGGATAGCTCTTGGGTAATTGCATCCTTGGGTGTATTGTTTAATGAGGACAATATGGAAGGTTCTTGTGAAACTTCTAGAGGTGTAGGGATAGATGCCACTGGAAAGTCAATTTGTTTGTGAGGGGATGAGGCATTGCCAGACATAATTGTATTATTTTGATCTTCCTCAATAAACTCACTTGGTAATTTCCTTAAGAGCATTGCAATAAAGCCACCTTTCTTTCGAGGTTTTGACATAGTTGTATTTGGAATTTGAACTTGTTTAGAAAGAATTTGGTTATGATTTGACATCATGTTTTGATGTTTAACTAAATGTTGATCAAATTGGTTTGACATGTTCAAAATTTGGCTTGGTGCATGTTGCAAGCTTTGTTTTTTAATTTTTGGTTGTTGTTGTTGACATTGATATTCCACCATTGGTTGAACCATTTGTTGACATTGTATAGTTGGTTGGACATATTGTTGAAATTGAACCATTGGTTGTATTGGTTGTATATGTTGAACAATTGGTTGTATTGGTTGAAAATCTGATTGATAGTAAACACCTTGTTCTTGTTGTGGAGGCACATAATGTTGAAATTGATGTTGTCTCCTTTCTTGTAATTGTTTCATCATCTCTATTTGGGAGAGGAGAGCTGGTATGTCTGAGCGTTCAAGAAGAGATCTTACATCAATTGGCTCAATCTTTGGATTTTGACCTGGAAATTTTCGAAACACTTTGGACATTTGTGATCTATTCTTCTGAATGTTTTTCAATCTTTGTTCCAATATCTCATTTTCTTGAGCTAGTTTCTCCTCTAGTTTTTGTATTTGGACATTTACATCATCATGATAAGTTTGACCAATGTTGCCTTGTTGTTGGGTTGGATAGAATTGTGATTGCATTGTCGCTTGATATGTCAAACTTTGTTGCATCATTGGTGCTTGGAACCTTGTTTCAATAGACATGTCACTATGCAAATGCAATATTTTTGGAATTTTTCAAGGATAATGTATGATATGCAACTAAATGCAAACTAAATAGATGAGAGTGCAATCTATGGCAAGAGTGCAATCTATGTTTTTGGTTGTTTTTCAAGATTTTGACAAACTTTTTGGAATGCAGATCTAAAAGAGACCCTTAGGAAATTGAAATGATGTCTAGACCTCAAAGGACAAAAGGACTTAATGGACAAAGGACAAGATGACAATGTCTCCCCTATATGCTCGGATACTAAGCTAGGTTTGATGAAATGATATTGATGACAAAAGGACAAAAGGGTTTGATAAGGTCTAGACTTCCTAACAATGACTTAGGGTTTATCAAAGATTTGGATTACTCAAGTATGACAAAACCTAGTTTTGGCACTATATGCAAAGGGACAATTGCTATGATATGATAATGAATTAAGCTTAATGAAGAGACTTAGGGTATGCAAATATGAATGTATGACAATGGTATGACTTTAATGCAAGAGGACACATGCAAATGGATGACTCTTATTGATATGCAAAGGAGTATGACTTAGGTGAAACTTAACCTTGGTACTTGACAATGAACTTTGCAAAATGCAACTTAGGATGAACTTAAATGTAAGTGACATGCATGTTGAGACAAAATTTTGAACAATGTTTGACAACCATATTTGAAGGTGTGCTTTGAAGATTTGTTGAACTTTTGTTGGATGAATATCTCTTGTGTTTAATCTTGTGTTTTTGAATCAATTTGTCTTGTTTTTGGAATGATACACAATTCAACTTTTGACAAACAAAGAATACAAGATATTGCAACTTAGACTCAAGACAATCATGCTCATTTCCACATTTCTTATGGTAGGCAAAGACATTAGGTACTTGAGAGGTAGACTCATTATGAGATTCAAGGAGAATACATAGATGCTTGACCCCACGGGCTCCCCTCCACGGCACTCACTTCTTAGGGAAGCCAAGCATCAGTCCCCATGGAATCTCCCCATGGCGAACTTAGTATCTCTTCCAAGTATCCAAATTTGTCCTTCTCAAGCAACTAGAAGGGTTTTTGGCCTCTAAAAACAAGGTATGTAGTAAGGATTTCTGTTAAGCATTACTCCTTGATGTCATGCAAGCATGATTGAGACATTAAGCCCATCAAGATACCAAACAAATGTAGTCGCACAAGCACGATTTAGACCAAGAGGCCCTACTTAGATGTTGATATGAGAAAGAGTTCAAGGGTCATCACTTCCCAAGTAACTGCAATTCCCACGTAACACTTCCTTCAAAGCTTTCGCTCATCGGGTATTTTTTTATAGTGAGTTAGAATGCCAAGGAATTCTAGCCGTACTCACTTTGGGTCGTTCCCTTCTCACGATTATCACTTGCTTGCAAAAGCAAAGTGGTCGGGAAGGTAGGCCCTCTAATGGAGACACTCAATCAACAACACAAGCATGGTATCGAAGATCTGGATTTCTGATCACCCTAAGAAGGATGAGAGCATACTCTCCTACTCCAATGTCACACTTAACAATCAAAGCAAACAAATGTTCATTCCCACCTATTTATAAATCACTAAGTGCCTAATTAAAAATCTCAAACACACAGTTTGGTTGTTTCTCCAAGGCAACCTACAAAACCCAAGTTAGAGGTTTGATTTGTTGTCTTTGACCATCGAATCTGCACAAAACATGTTAGTAGTTTGATTTTTAGTCTTTGCCATGCATATGCCAAGATTCTGCACAAATAATTAGTACCAAAATCCAGAACACAGAAAATAGAATGCAAAAACATCAAAAACTTCAAGTAAACACTGCATTTTTCACCTCTGTTCTGGACTTTACACAAGCGCAGAACTCATGACACAGTCGCAAGATGTCTGACACAAGTGCAAAATGTTGCATACACAGGCGCAAGATGCTCAACACAGGCGCAGAATGCTTCACACAAGCGCAGAAGTGTCCAGAATGCACTGCACAGCCCTATTTTTGGGTTTTTGACCTGCAAATCAACTTAGAAGCACTCCAAAACACAGTAAAAGGGTTAGAAGGTTAGTATTCACATCGGGTTCACCAATTAATGTAGCATAGAAATTAGGAATCATCACAAGATAAGTAGATCAATCAAAACACAAGACATGATAACTTAATCATGAGAGCACTCATTGCAAATGAACCTAATCCTAAGCACACTCAATAGAGATATGAAAACAAAGCATTCAAAATGAAAGATTATGCAAACCAAATGCAGAATTGAATGCTCCTTCCATGCGGCTCCATTGTTCTTCTTTCCTCTTCAATGGATTTGTGGATCTCACCTACAAGTGCACATACAATTGAAAGCAAGATTGATGAAAAGCTCAAGAGTACTAGAAGCGTAAGTTCGATAGTTTGATTAAGAATTCGGATTCAAGAATCAAGGGATTCGGGATTAAGGGATCAAGGGATTTGATTGAAGAAAATCATCCAATTTATAGAGAAATTGGAGAAATGAACAAATTAGCATGATAGTGATTCGAATGGAAATTCAAATCAAGAATAGCAAAATTATGACATGTTTATGACAAATTGCTATGCAAGGATTTATGACAATTTATGACAAATTTCTATGTCAAGAATTTATGACAATTTATGACAAATTTCTATGTCAAGAATTTATGACAATATATGACAAATTTCTATGTCATTTCCATAAATTTAGGAGAGAAATAGGAGGAAATTGAAATTAAGAATTAAGAATTAAGAAATTAGAACAATTAGAAAATAGGAGGAAATAAGAAATTAGGAAATTAAGTAAATTAATTAATAATTTGTCATTTATTAATTAATTCACAAAAGAGGAATAATTAGCCAATTAAATGAATATTTAATTGTGACAAGAAGACTTAGGATAAATAAATAAATTATTAATCCTAAAGGAAGAAATGACGCACAAGGTTAAATGATTAAATCATGAAACCCTAGAAGGTGAATTAACAATGCGAGGATGACAATTAGGTCCTGATTGAAGATAATTAATGTCGATCATGATTTTGGATTGATAAATGACCAATGCGATAAACAATTTGATTGAGAAATACGCCAATTGACGAGGAACAATGACAAATTGATCCAAATTGACATAATTGAGACAGACAACGATCGATGACAAATCGGTCGCAAAATGACAAAATTGATTAGAGGACAACGATCGATGACAGAATACATTGCAAAATGACAGGATTGAAAATGACCACGATCGATGATAAATCGATCGCAAATGACAAGATCAAACATGACAACGATCGATGACAAATCGATCGTAAAACGACAAGATTGATAAACCGATCGCCAGATGATAAGATTGAAAAGAGGACAAAACCCTAATTAGGATTGACGATGTCCAAAATGATAAGATTGATGATAAGATTGATAAGAGAGCAACGATTGGTGACAAATCGATCGCAAGATTGACAGGAGGACAAAACCCTAATTAGGATTGACGATGTCCAAAATGATGACAAATTAGCACGCACATTGATGCAACAAGATAAGTTCGATCAAAATCATGATTGGATAATGTTGTCGACAAGACCAAATTTGAGGACGAGATGATTGAAGAATGTAGAAGAATGACTCAATGTTCGCAAATGATAAAGACCAAGTGCGAATCATAGGAGAAATGTTAATGCGACGCAAAAACCTAAAATGAGGCAATGCGCAAATGTTAAAGTATGACCTCGCAAGCGTTGACCATTTTTAGGTGTCTACAAGATGTATTATGTTATATTTATGAACATATATATATATATATTGTGTGTGTGTATGTGTAATATAATATTTGTTTTTATTAATTCTATATATATATATAAATGATAAAATAAAAAGATCGAGGTTTAAAATAATGTTATATTAGTCAATGAGCGACCTTAGTCAACCGATCAATAGTAACCATAATGGCATCATGACGTCGCGAAGATGTAGGAAATCCACCTATGAAATCCATAGAAATGATGTCCCATTTCCATTTTGGAACTACATGGGACTGTAAATATCCTACTAGATGTTGTTGCTCTGCTTTCACCCTTTGACACTCAAGGAAACAAGATACAAAGACTGCTATGTTTCTCCTCATTCCTGCCCAGTAGTAAAGTTGCCTCAAATCTGCATGCATCTTCTTGACACCAGGATGTGCCAAGTACGGCGCACGATGGGCTTCCACTAAAATTAACCTTCGAAGTCCATCAAAGGGTGGAACATAAATATGTCCCATACACCTAAGAAGACCATCAATATCCATTGAATATCCAGTATATCTTCCTTCTAGCATTCTGCCAGAAGCAATCTCTAATCAGACCTCTTGATACCAGTCATCTGATGGAAGTGCATTAAGTATCTTACTCTTCAAATCAACTTCAACTATTATTGTTGATATCTCATGCCTCCTACGACTCAAGGAATCCACAACTATATTTTATTTTCCTTGAATGTATTTTACATCAAAATCATATTCACACAAAAATTTGATCCACCTGCACTGCCTGGCATTGAGATTAGGTTGAGTAAATATGTACTGAAGGCTACCGTGATCTGTATGGAGTTCAAATCGATGTCCTAACAAGAAATGTCTCCATCAGTTCAAGGCATGAACTACAACTACTAACTCTAAATCACGAGTAGGATAGTTGAGTTCATGGTCTTTCAACTTCCTAGACTCATAAGCAATAACTCTACCTTCCTACATTAACACTGCCCCTATGCCTTCCAAGGAAGCATCTGTGCAAACCATAAAATCTTCTAAGGGGTCAGGTATTGCCAAAATCGGAGCACTGGTTAGCTTCTCCTTTAAACATTGAAAAGCTTCTTCACATTTTTTGGTCCAAATAAACTTCTTCCCCTTCCTCTATAAGAAAGTGATAGGATGAGCTATCTTGGAAAAACCCATAACAAAACGTTGATAATAGCCGGCTAGGCCCATGAAACTATGAACTTCTAAGACATTAGCGGGTGTTGGCCATTCTACTATGGCTTGAATCTTTGTTGGGTCCACATATATTCCTTCCCCTAAGATAATGTGACCAAGATACTTAACATCAGTTTGAAAGAACTCACATTTCTTAACATTAGCATATAACTTATTCTCTCGTAGGCATTGTAACACTTGGCATAGATGTTGTTCATGTTCTTCCACTCTTTTTGAGTACACCAATATATCATCTAAGAAAACTATTACAAAATTATCCAAGTACATTCTGAATACTCCATTCATCAGGCTCATGAATAATGAAGGAGCACTAGTTAGAACAAAAGGCACCATAGTGAATTCATAGTGGCCATATCAAGTACAAAAGGTTGTACGATAGATGTCGGCCTCAAGGATCCTTAGCTAGTAGTATCTTGACTTAAGGTCAATTTTAGAAAATACCTTTGCCCCTTTCATCTGATCAAACAAGTCATCAATACAGGGTAGTGGGTATCGATTCTTAATGGTAACTTTATTGAGTTGTTGATAATTAATACAAAGCCTGAGAGAACCATCCTTCTTCTGTTGGTATTTTGGTATGGTTTTGTCATTGATGTCAACACCTACTAAATACACCTACTTTGGAGATCCAGCAAATTTCAACAGCAAACAGTAAACTATGCAGTAGTTACCGGTATATGATTAACCGACAGGATATAATGTTCACCGGTACTTGGAATGACATGGAAGACACTTGGTAATGTCAAAGACATCATGTGGACACTTTATTTTGAAGTAATAATCATTGGTATATTCTTACTTGCATATTTGCTTTTATCGGCAAATAGGTCCAAGTTATCTAGGGTTACACCAACAGGTTTATCTTTTCCAGATCAGCGTGGCACGCTATGAAGATGATTTATTATTGTTGTAAATGCATTAAACCGACATGTTCAATCAGTTATTGCATTGTTTGTAAAATGTTTTTATTGTAATATCTTGTAGAGCTGACCTACTAAAATTGGTCTTAGGGTATGGTATAAATGTAAGATCTTATTTGTAAGATCAAGTGTGAAATGTGAAAAAGATTCAAGTGAAAGTATATGTGAGATAAAGCAGAGGCATACACGAAGACATCATTTGAAGGTGAAGTTAGGTTTTTGTAGAAGCATATCAGCATTACACCGGCACTGAATTCATCATATGAAGATGCAATTTTGTGCAATACATTCTTATTGGATTTAACCATCCAACTATAGTCAGTGTGACTCCCATTTGTGATTGAGCAGTGAGCTCTAGGCTGTTGGCCTTTCTGCATGTGAAAACCCCTCTTGTACACTTACTATCTGCAGTAGTATCATCTGATTGTGGGTAAGGTTTCCCACCATGGTTTTTCCCTTATAGGGTTTCCACGTACAAATATTGGTGTCATATGTTGTGGATGACTTTGTGCTTATGTTTCATGCATTAATTTTTACCAGTATAGCAATTTACTGTTAACACTGTCTATTGGCATACTTAACTGATTTACTGGTATTAAGCATTAAGTTGGTTAATAAGTTTTTGGTTTGAATTTATTAGACAACTAATTCACCCCCCCCCCTCTTAGTTGTCTTCAGGACATACAATTGGTATCAAAGCCTAGTCCTCTCTTGCAGAAGTTCAACAACTTGAGGAGATCCAATGTCTACTAATTATTTCAGAAAGGATAGTCCTAAACTTGATGGAACCAACTATGGGATATGGAAAATCAGAATGGACACACATTTGAATTGCATTGGTAAAGACATCTGGGAAGTTACTAAGAATGGTTATACTGCTGCTGTAGCTGGTCAGACTGCTCCCACTACTTTAGCTAAAGATGAAGAAAATGATTGCAAAGCAAGAGAAGCACTCTTGAGCGCATTATCAGATCAAAAAATCATGGGATTATCAGATAGGTCCACTGCAAAAGCTATTTGGGATCATTTGGAAACATTGAATGAAGGGGATTCCACAGTCAAAATTGCAAAACTTGAAAGCTTCCGAGTCAGGTATGAACATCTGAAAATGGAAGAAGATGAAAGGATTTTTGCCTTTATGGGAAGAGTAAATGAAATTGTTTTGGGTATCAAATGTTGTGGAGGAACCTTGAGTGAAGATGAGATTGTTTCAAAAATCTTAAGAGGTTTGCCACCAGCATATAAAATGAAGGTTACTACTATAAATGAGTTGAGAATAATGCCTAATACATCAGTAACTAGGGATACATTGATTGGAAAACTTTCAGCTTTTGAAATTGAGGAATTTGGTCCTGTTACTACTATAAAAACTGATTTGGCCTTCAAAGCATCAACATCATCTACTCCATCCTCTAACAAATTAGACTAGAGAGCCTTTTATGCAAAAGAACTTGAAGAAACCAGGAAGGAGAATGAAGAGCTTGAAGAACTTGAAGCACTATTTGCAAGAAAAATGCCAAAAGGCCTAATTGGAAGTAAGTATGAAGGTAAAGCACCCTTTAAATGTTTTAACTACAATAAGATTGGTCATATGGCTTCAAGATGCCCTGATAGACATGATAGACTAAGAGAAGAAGCTAGAAGAACATACAAACCTAATCCTGAATATCAGAGATACAGATTTAAGAAAAACAAAGATAAATCTTGTTACATTGCTGATGAAGGTGTGACTGATGATTCTGAAGAGGATTCAATAGACAATGGATGGGTCTTTGTTGCTATAACAGAAGATCAACTGGTACCTATTGCTCAGCCGGTACAACAAGCCCTAGTAGCTAAAGTTGAATCAAAGGATGAATGGATTATTGACTCAAGAAGCTCACATCACATGACTGGAGACAAAGGTAAATTCTTGAACTTTCAAGAATACAATGGAGGTTTAGTAAGATTTAGAGATGACAAAGCCTGTTCAATCAAAGGTAAGGGTTCAATATCTTTTGATGGTAAACATAACACTAACAATGTCTACTATGTTGAAGGATTAAAACATAATCTTTTAAGTGTTGGTCAATTAGTTGAAAAAGGTTTTCAATTACAATTTAAAAATGGAAAATGCAAAATCATGAATAGAACTAGTTTGGAAATTGCAACCGGTAATCAGACTAGAGGTAATATCTTTCATTTGAATAACAGTGAAAAGGCATGCTTAATTGCACATATAGATGAAAGTTGGCTATGGCATAAAAGACTATGTCATGTAAATTTTGATTGCATGGTAAAAATCAGTACTTCTAAGGCAGTTAGAGATCTACCTAAAATTGTGAAACCTCATAATACAATTTGCAAGGAATGTCAATTTGGAAAACAAGTTAGAGCTAGTTTCAAAAGTATTCCATAAAAATCCAATAATGCCCTTGATATAATTCACACTAATTTATGTGGTCTAGCTAGAACTAAAAGCTTACAAGGTGATAGATATTTCATGCTAATTATTGATGATTATTCTAGAATGTGTTGGGTTACTTTTCTTAGAGAAAAATCAGAAGCACTTGGGAAGTTCAAACTATTCAAAGCAATAGTTGAAAATGAAACCGATAAGAAAATTAAATGTTTAAGATCAGATCAAGGAGGAGAATTCACATCTAAAGATTTTAATACATTTTGTGAAGTAAATGGAATCAAAAGACAGTTATCAGCACCTCGGACACCACAACAAAATGGAGTTGTTGAAAGAAAAAATAGAACTATTTTGGATGTAGCAAGAAGTATGTTATCAGAAGCAAATCTACCACATGTGTACTGGAGAGAGGCAGTAAGCACTGTTGTGTATACATTCAACAAAGTTCACATCAAAGGTGAAACCGGTAAGACTCCTCATGAACTATGGTTTGGTAATACTCCTACTCTTAAGTATTTCAAAATTTTTGGAAGTAAATGTTATATTAGAAGAGATGAGTATATTGGCAAGTTTGATCCTAGAAGTGATGAAGGAATATTTCTTGGTTATTCATCTAAGAGTAAAGCATATAGATGTTTTAATAAAAGATTACAGAAAATTGTTGAGAGTACAAATGTAAAGATTGATGAACAATTCAGAGGAACTTCAAGGTATATAGACTCTGAACCAGGAACAGAAATTATGACAAATGGACCTACAATAAATCCACCGTACAGAATGATGATCCAGTTACTTCGGTATCATCAGAGGATTCAATAGTAATTGAAGAACAACAACAGACTAAGACACCCCAGTATGTAAGACTGAATCATTCTAAAGATCAGATAATTGGAAGCAAACTTAAAGGAGTCATGACAAGAGGAAGATTGGCAAATGAAGAGGTATGTCTTATTTCTCAAATTGAACCATTATCTATCAATGAGGCATGTGAAGATAAATTTTGGATTAAAGCTATGGAAGAAGAATTACGACAAATTGAGAAAAATAATACTTGGACATTAGTTCCCCAGCCTAAAAATAAAAATGTAATTGGAACCAAATGGGTATTTAGAAACAAAATCAATGAAGATGGTAAGGTTGTCAAAAATAAAGCAAGACTAGTGTGTAAGGGATATTCTCAGAAAGAAGGAGTTGATTACAATGAAACCTTTGCACTAGTAGCCATAATTGAGGCAGTTAGATTATTCTTGGCTTTTACAGCTCACAAGGATTACAAAGTTTATCAAATGGATATTAAATGTGCATTTTTGAATGGAGATCCTGAAGAGGAAGTCTATATTGAACAACCTGATGGATTTTCCTTGATAGATGACAATGATATGGTTTGCAGATTAAGAAAAGCTCTGTATGGATTAAAACAATCTCCAAGAACTTGGTATGCAAGATTGGATAAGTATCTGTAGATAGGAATCTGGAAATCATCAAAGCAAATAGGAATTTAGACTAGCTCAATCACGAAAACACAATTGCAATGATAAGAAAACCTACAAACATTCAATAGAGATATGAAAATAAAACATTCAATTCAAATGCAAACCATCACATATGCAGATGTCTCCTCCATGATTCTCCATTGTCCTTCTTTCTCCTTCAAATTGATTTGTTTTGTGGATCTCACCTTCAAGTGCATAAACATAATGTGAAAGCAAGATTGACAAGATGGTAGCACAAGAATACTAGAAGTGTGATTGATTCGGGCGGAGGAATGATTGAAGAAATTCATCCAATTTATAGATAAATTGGAGAAAAGACAAGATTAGCATGAAATTGATTCAAATGGAAATTCAAATCAAGAATAGCAAAATTATGACAAGTGTATGACAAATTGCTATGCAAGGAGTTATGACAATTTATGACAAATTGCTATGCAAGAATTATGACAAGAATTTGAAATAGAAATAGACATTTAGGAATTTAGGAGAAATTAGAAAATTAGGTTAGAAATGATGACTTGGAAATTAGGAAATTGATGAAAATTAGGTAGATTAATTAATAATTTTTCATTCATTAATTAATTTACAAAAATAGGAGGAATTAATTAGCCAATTAAATAAATATTTAATTGTGACAAGAAGACTTAGGATAGATAAATAAATCATTTAACCTAGAGAGAAAATGGAGAGAAAATGATAATCAAGATTAAATGAATAAATCATAAAATCCTAGAAGATGAATTAGAAATGCAAGGACGACAATTAGGTCTTGATGTAGGATTGACTTGATCATGATTCTAACTTGATAAAAGACCAATGCTGATAAATGATTTGATTGATAAATGCGCCAATTGATGAGGAGCAATGACTAATTGATCCAAATTGACATGATTGAGAAGGACGATGATCAATGACAAATCCATCACAAAATGACAAGATTGAAAATGACAACGATCGATGACAAATCGATCGCAAAATTGATGAGATTGACAAGGATCGATGGCGAATCGATCGCAAGATGACGAGATTGAAAAGGAAAAAGATTGATGACAAATCGATCACAAAATTGATGAGATTGACAAGATGACAAAACCCTAATTCTATCATCAATTGACGATGTCCAAAATAAAATCGAATTGACAATGTCAAAATATACCAAATGAGCACACACATTGATGCGACACAATAAGATCGACCAAAATCATAACTGAAGATTGTTATCAACAAGACCAAATTTGAAAGCGAGAAAAATGAAGAATGCAGAAGAAGGACTCGATGCTCGCAAATGATAAAGACCAGGTGCGCAACATAGAAGAAATGTTAATGTGATGCAAAAATCCTAAAATAAGGCAATGCGCAAATGTTAAAGTATGACTCTGCAAGCGTTGACCATTTTTAGATGTCTACATTTTGCCCCTCTTTGAGACAATGCGATTTCAAGCGTTGTTTCAAAGAACAATACTGAAAATGCCCTAGACAATAACAATGACATATGCATGCCCCCTCGAGGAATTGGCCAAAAAAAAAATCTAGAAAAGAGGCCAATTGATCGATAAGAATGATAGAAAATGATAGGATCAAACGGATTGAAAATCGGGGAAGGAGGGACATCATCCTTGAGACATGGCAGGGATGAGGAAGACAGAGGGAGCACCCAGTGACAGAGGCACGTGCTCCTTATGATACAGACATATATAGTGTGACATTATGTAGTCAACATGCGGGCCATACATAGGACAGACAGTCCAATTTTGTACTCCGATATTGTTTTGATATATGATATGATATGATATGCATCTGTATGGTGGGATGCAATGTGTTATGGCTTAGATTTACTTTCCATGCATGGATGGCTTATGCACTGTATATGTACCATTTTGGAACATGCATGAATATATTTTTATGTGTTTTTGATGCATTTATAATATGAAATGGATAAAATGATTTTGTATGGACTTGATATAATGCAAACGTACTAATCAATGAATGCAGGATGCAGCTTATGTTTTTGGAGATCGGAGCACTAGACTGAACTGACTGCCCAAACTGATGGAAGAAATGTTAGTAAGAAGAAATTAGACAGAGGACAGTTAGAGATGAAGAAAAACTTGCTTTCACCAATGAACAGAAGTAGGTGAGAACCTTTATTTAATGTAGCAAAGCGGATGCAGAGCATCATGGCATTGAAAGCCAAAGCTGAAATGCAACCCTTTTTATAAAAGACAGACACATTGCACACAAGGAATGAGTGAAGCATCCTAGGGTGCATACATCAAGGGTCAAGGTATGTGCGACGTTCACAGAGCGAATGTACTTATCACAGACACCCAATGATATAGTTGCCCCAATTTGTGACAAACATTCCACAAACAGCAAAGACCACAAAAAAAAGAAAAGGGACCATGAACCATCCTGGTCACTCTAAATCACTCAGTGACATCATCGAGCAACATAGGAACATGATCGAAGCCAAAGATAAATAAGTAAAAAGATAAGACTCACAAATTTGACCAAGTCAAACAAACAATCTGATTGTCATTGTCAAAAGTGGAAAATAGGAATGATCATGCTGTCTAGTTGCAGGGAATGCGGTACCCTGTCTAAGATAGGACACAGTCTGGTTTCGAGTATACCACACCCTGTATAAGACCCATGATAATATTAACAAGGACAAATGATATTGATGCTGATTGAGGGACATGACAATTTAGATCAGTTTGAATGCCTATTTTGATTGAAAAGTTCATCTGTTATTGCGTGATTTCAGTAAAGTACAGTGTGTGATTGATTGTCGTTGGATGTATGCTCAGCGATCTGTCTATGGACAAAGGGATCATTTATTGACAAAAATGCAAAATGCTAAAGACATTGTTTTTGGATTTTGATGTTTTGAAAAAAAATTTGTTCGTTTTTTCAGGACATTATTTGATTTTTTTTTTAAGGATTATTTCAGGACATTTTTCAATTTTTTTGGATTATTTTAGGACATTTTTTTTCAATTTTTTTTTTTGGATTATTTCAGGACATTTTTCAGTTTCTTTTTTTTGGATTATTTCAGGACATTTTTCAAATTTTTTTTTTTCAGGACATGTTTCAATTTTTATGATTTTGCCCTTGGTATCTAGCAAGGCAAGGAATATGACAGGTGAATAAATAGGCTTGCTGAAATGATGGTGGATAGAGGGAAGACAAAGGCCTTTATTATGGAGACAATACAGATGCAATTTTGAAGGGCTATTGCGTGATGGGACAAGAGACTGGATATGACAATGTAAAGTAGTGACATGGCATGAGGGACATGTCAAGAGGTTTTTGAAACCATGTTTAAATTTTGTGTCCTTATGTCAGATCAAGATCAAGAATGAAAAAGAGTGTATGGATAGTGATAAGATAAGGATAGGATAAGAAAGGCCAAGAATGGATAAGGGACATGGACTGAAGGTCGAGGTAGGATACGGGATAGTGGCAGAAAGTTGCAATAAGCCAAGGAATATGGATGAAAGGTTGTAATAAGAAAATGGATAAATACCAAAAGCTACGATGGACTAAAAGCTATGAATAGGATGCATGATGATCCTTAGCCTTGTCAAGATCAAAGGTGGAAAGGGGAAACTGGACATGAGGGACAATAGGATATGAAGGGTAATGGCAGGGGTTTGATAGGATAATGAAGGGCAATAGGATATGAAGGAGGAAACCTACCCCAAGTGTGGTGTGCAAGAAGTTCATAAATTACGCATGACACCTATTTGCCAGGTTTTCATCATGGTACTTGCCCAAAGCGCTTGTTTGCCAGGTTTTCACTAGTGGATGAATTATTTTTGCTTTACTTTTTTCTTTTGTCCTTTTTTTTTTTCACTTTCTTTTTTGTTTTGTATTTTGACTTTTTCAATAGAAGATGGACACATGATAGGGGATGGAAGAAGGACTCAAGCATTTTTTTGTTTGGATAGTAGCCTTGAAAAGAATGGACCATGACCTTTAAAAGTATGCTCAAAGACGTTGGTAGGATAAGAACATGGAAAAAGAGATGAAATTAAGGCAAGGATTTAAGTAAAGGATTGGATCAAAGGGATCGAAGGATGAAAAATATGCATTGGATAATGATAGGGTATTGGAAGAACTGTGCTTGAGTGGATAGAAATGTTGGCAAGATTGACATTAGCACACACCTTGAGGGGTGATGAACTGATGGAGGAAAAATAGATCTTAGATTGTGAGATTGGGATGGAGGAATAGCTTGGGATTTTGGGACATAAGGGCCCAAAATGGATGAAGAAGGTAATGGAGGAACAAATTTGAGAGGGTTGGATGGAGGAATAGCAATTTTGGATGCCAAGTTGGATATTTCTTTAAGCTTTTGTGCTTCAAGGAGCCGCTTAGGGATCCACATGGTTTTTGATTTTTCATGCTTTTGTGGTTCCTTAGAGTGCATTGCTTGCACAAGGGATTTAGGAACCCATATATATTTTGACTTTGCTTTATTTTGCTTAGTGGGCCTTTGTGGCCTTTTGGATATTTCTTTTTCTTTATAGATCATATTGTTCTTTGTTTTGACATGTCGATTATATTGGACATGTTGATCCTTGAATACATGTGGATTGCTAGACTTATGACTTTTATACTTGGCATCCAAATTGCTTGGAGGGGGAAAGAAATGCATGGATGTATATGAATGAAATGGAGTTCTTTTGGATGGATGAAATTTACTCAAGGATTTGTGCCTTTGCTGACCTTGCATAGAGGAGGAAGGGATATAAGGACCTAAGATGGATGGAAGGTATGATGGGGAAGGTGTATGTTTTGATTTTGATGGAGGGATACCAATGTCTTGAGAGTGAGTTGTGTAGACATGACCCTTAAGATCTTCTTTGATATGGAGGGGTTCTTTCTCATGAAGGTCTACTCCTTTGCCTTTATGAATATTTTGACTTGTAGGATACTCTTTTATTTGGGAAGAAGACATGAGTCCATTATGAGGTGGATATGATATGAGAGAAATAATGAGATCTTGAAGTGGATCAGATTGTACCAAAGTGGAAGAACCCATTATGCATGTAGAGGGTTCATGAACATCTTGCACTGACACGTTAGAATCATGAGGGAGATTAGGATCATGAGGGGGACTAGGATTGTGTAGTGGGCATGGTTCAATGATAGGCTCTTCAAGAGATGGAATGGGAGAAATAATGGGATCATCAAAAGAAATGCACTCTTGGAGTGTATATGGAGAATTAAGACAAGGAGATGGAGGAACAAAAGGAACTTGTGGAGGATTTAAAGGAATAATTTGATCTTGACAAGGAGGAAGATCATTGGAATCCTCTTTAAAGGTGCTTTGCTCTTGACTTTCAATGGGATCATCAGAAAGGATGGAAGGGATATCTTGATCTTTCTTAGGAAGTGAAATGTCAATGGGATTTGAAAGGGCATTTTTTTCATGAAATGGAAGGGGATCGTTTGGGATTGGATGGATTGGGATATCTTGATCTTGCTTAGGGAATGGAGTGTCAATAGGACTTTGGATAGGATGGACAAGAATAGGGGAATCATCGTGAGTGTTTGGGGAAATGGGATCTTGGTCAACAATTGGATGGGATGATAAGGTTTCGAGATCTTGATCTTGATCTTTTTCAAGACATGTTTCTTCATGCTCTAAATTATCCTCTTGACATGAGGTTGGACTTTGGATATGCATGGGGGATTCTGGCAAGGGATTAATGCTTTGGCATGAAGGAAATGCACTTTGAACATTTGTGATGGATTCTGGAAAGGAATCAATGCTTGAACATGACGAAGAGGGACTTTGAATGGGGTCCTCTAAAACAAGTAATGGCAATAAAGTGCATGGTGGCATTGGGTCTTGTATTTCTGATAACAGACAAGGATGTGCATCATGAATTGGATTATCTTGGCAATAAATTATGGATAGTCCTTGGATAATTTCATCCTTGGGTGTATTATTTGATGAGGACAATATGGAAGGTTCTTGTGAAACTTCTAAAGGTGTAGGGATAGATGCCACTGGAGAGTCAATTTGTTTGTGGGGGGATGAGGCATTGCTAGACACAAGTGTATTATCTTGATCTTCCTCAAAGAACTCACTTGGTAATTTCCTTAAGATCATTGCAATAAAGCCACCTTTCTTTCGAGGTTTTGACATAGTTGTATATGGAATTTGAACTTGTTTGGCAAGAAGTTGGTTTTGGTCTGATGTCATGTTTTGATATTGGACTTGGTTCAATAGTTCCGACATGTTTGAAACTTGGGTTGGTGTGTGTTGCAACCTTTGTTTTTGAATGTTTGGTTGTGGTTGTTGACATTGATAGTCCACCATTGGTTGAACTATTTGTTGACATTGTATAGTTGGTTGGACATATTGTTGAAATTGGACCATTGGTTGTATTGGTTGAAATCTGATTGATAGTAAACACCTTCTTGTTCTTGTTGTGGAGGCACATAATGTTGAAATTTATGTTGTCTCTTTTCTTGAAATTGTTTCATCATCTCTATTTGGGAGAGGAGAGCTGGTATGTTTGATCGTTCAAGAAGAGATCTTACATCAATTGGCTGAATCTTTGGATTTTGACCTGGAAACTTTTTAAACATTTTGGACATTTGTGATCTATTCTTCTCAATGTTTTTCACTCTTTGTTCCAAAATCTCATTTTCTTGAGCTAGTTTCTCGACTAGTTTTTGTATTTGGAGACTTGTTTCAACATAAAAAGTTTGATCTATATTGCCTTGTTGTTGGGTTGGATATAATTGTGATTGCCTTGGATTAAAATTCTATTGCATTGTCGGTTGATACGTCAAACTTTGTTGCATCATTGGTGCTTGGAACCTTGTTTCAATAGACATGTCACTATGCAATGTTTTTGGGATTGACAAATGCAACCTAAAAGGATGACAATGCAACTAAATGTTTTGGACTTTTTGAATTTTTGGAATGACAACTAGATGCAACTAAATGCAATGAAAATGTGACCTTGCTTTGGACCTTTGAGTTTCTATGGTTTGATGCAACTAAATGCAACTAAGTGCTACCTATTTTTGTGTTATTATTTGAAGAATTTTTGGAAATGATATGCAATCTTAAGCAATGGTAATGCAACCTATTTTTTTATTGTTTTTTAAAGGTTTGGACAAACTTTTTGGAATGCAAACCTAAAGACTCAACCTTGGGAAGTTGAAATGAGTCTAGACCTTAAAAGGACAAAGGACAAAATGACAATAGGACAAATGACAATGTCTCACCTATATGCTTGGATACTAAGCTAGGTTTGACAAAAATGATATTGATGACAAAAAGACAAAAGTTTGATAAGGTCTAGACTTCCTAACAACAACTTAGGGTATTATCCAAAGTTTTGATTTTTCAAGTTTGACAAACCCAATTTCTGAGACTATATGCAAAGGGATAATTACTATGCAAATGACCCTAATATGATATGATAATGACCTAAGCTTAATGAAGAAACCTAGGGTATGCAAATGTGACCTAATGTTATGAGGACAAGGATGCAAATGCAAATATATGACTATGTCAACCTAAGGCAAAACCTAAGGTTGAATTATGAAATGGTATTACTCTAATGCAAGAGGACACATGCAAATGGATGACCCTTATTGATATGCAAAGGAGTATGACCTAGGTGAAACCTAACCTTGGTATTTGACAATGGATTTGCAAAATACAAACCTAGGATGAACCTAAATCTAAGTGACATGAATGTTGAGACAAGATTTTGAAAAATGTTTTGACAACCATGTTCGAAGGTGTTTTTAACTTTGTTGAATGAAATACTCTTGTGTTTAACCTTGTCTTGAATCAATTTGTCTTGTTTTTGAAATGAGACACAAATCAACTTTTGACAAGCAAAGAAGACAAGATATTTTAACTTAGACTCAAGACAATCATGCTCATTCACACATTTCTTATGGTAGGTAAGGACAGTAGGTACTTGAGAGGTAGACTCATTATGAGATTCAAGGAGAATACATAGATGCTTGACCCCACGGTCTCCCCTCCACGACACTCACTTCTCAGGGCAGCCAAGCATCAGTCCCCATGGAAATCTCCCCATGGGGAACTTAGTATCTCTTCCAAGTATCTGAACTCCTCCTTCTCAAGCAACTAGAAGGATTTTGGCCTCTAAATACAAGGTGTTTAATAAGGATTTTTGTTAAGTGCTACTCCTTGGTGTCACGCAAGCGTGATTGAGACATAGGCCCACCAAGATACCAAACAAATGTAGTCGTGCAAGCATGATCTAGACCATGAGGCCCTACTTAGATGCTGATATGAGAAAGAGTCCAAGGGTCATCACTTCCCAAGTAACTACAATTCCCACGTAACCCTTCCTTCAAAGCTTTCGCCCATCAGGTATTTATTTATAGTGAGTTAGAATGCCAAGGTACTCTGGCTGTGCTCACTTTGGGTCGTTCCCTTCTTACGATTGTCACTTGCTTGCAAAAGAAAGCAAATGGTCGGGAAGGCAGGCCCTCTAAAGGTAAAAAACAATCCAAGACATGAGAATGGTATCGAAGATCTGGATTTCTGATCACCCTAAGAAGGATGAGAGCATACTCTCCTACTCCAATGTCAAACTCAATAAACAAAGTGAACACATGTTCATTCCATCCTACTTAGCAAACATATTAGGTGCCTAATTATGAATTACAAACACAAAGTTTGGTTGGAATATATGGCAACCTGCAAAATCACTAAGTTAGAAGTTTGATCTGTTTTGGTCGTTGACTAGCGAACCTGCATAAGATTTGTTAGTAGTTTCATTCTTAGTCTTCATCACACGTAATGCCAAGGTGTTGCACAGAGAATCAGTACCAAAGAAAACCAGAATACAAAAACAAAATGCAAAGCAAAGTAATTTGCAAGTAAAAACACTGATTTTCACCTCTGTTTCTGTCCTTACACAGGCGCAGAATGTCTTGACATAGGCGCAGAATGCCTTGACATAGGCATAGAATGCCTTGACACAGGTACAGATCCCTTTGACATAGGTGCAGAATGCCTTGACACAGGTGTAGATCCCTTGACATAGGCGCAGATCCCTTTGACACAGGCGTAGAAGTGCCCAGAAAGCCCTGAGTTGCCCTGTTTCTTGGGTTTTCACTTGCAAATCAGCTCAAAAGGCACTCAAAACATGGTTAGATGGTTAGTTCACGTCGGGTTCACAAGGAAATGTAGATAGGAATCTAGAAATCATCAAAGAAAATAGGAATTTAGACTAGCTCAATCACGAAAACACAATTGCAATGATAAGAAAACCTACAAACATTCAATAGAGATATGAAAATAAAACATTCAATTCAAACGCAAACCATCACAAATGCGCATGTCTCCTCCATGATTCTCCATTTTCCTTCTTTCTCCTTCAAATTGCTTTGTTTTGTGGATCTCACATTCAAGTGCATAAACATAATGTGAAAGCAAGATTGACAAGACGGTAGTGCAAGAATACTAGAAGTGTGATTGATTTAGGTGGAGGAATGATTGAAGAAATTCATCCAATTTATAGATAAATTGGAGAAAAGACAAGATTAGTATGAAATTGATTTGGATGGAAATTCAAATCAAGAATAGCAAAATTATGACAAGTGTATGACAAATTTCTATGCAAGGAGTTATGACAATTTATGACAAATTGCTATGCAAGAATTATGACAAGAATTTGAAATAGAAATAGACATTTAGGAATTTAGGAGAAATTAGAAAATTAGGTTAGAAATGATGACTTGGAAATGAGGAAATTGATGAAAATTAGGTAAATTAATTAATAATTTTTCATTCATTAATTAATTTACAAAAATAGGAGGAATTAATTAGCCAATTAAATAAATATTTAATTATGACAAGAAGACTTAGGATAGATAAATAAATCATTTAACCTAGAGAGAAAATGGAGAGAAAATGACAATCAAGATTAAATGAATAAATCATAAAATCCTAGAAGATGAATTAGAAATGCAAGGACGACAATTAGGTCTTGATGTAGGATTGACTTGATCATGATTCTGACTTGATAAAAGACCAATGCTGATAAATGATTTGATTGATAAATGCGCCAATTGATGAGGAACAATGACTAATTGATCCAAATTGACATGATTGAGAAGGACGACAATTGATGACAAATTGATCGCAAAATGACAAGATTGAAAATGACAACGATCGATGACAAATCGATCGCATAATTGACGAGATTGACAAGAATCGATGGCAAATCGATCGCAAGATGACGAGATTGAAAAGGACAATGATTGATGACAAATTGATCGCAAAAATTACGAGATTGACAAGATCACAAAACCCTAATTCTATCATTGATTGAAGATGTCCAAAATAAAATTGAATTGACGATGTCAAAATATGCCAAATGAGCACGCACATTGATGCGACATGATAATATTGACCAAAATCATAACTCAAGATTGTTATCGACAAGACCAAATTCAAAAGTGAGAAAAATGAAGAATGCAGAAGAAGGACTCGATGCTCGCAAATGATAAAGACCAAGTGCGCAACATAGAAGAAATGTTAATGTGACGCAAAAACCCTAAAATAAGGCAATGCGCAAATGTTAAAGTATGACTCCGCAAGCGTTGACCATTTTTAGATGTCTACAGTATCTTTTAAAGATTGGTTTTACTAAAGGAAATGCAGATAGCAATTTATATTACAAAGTAACTAATGATGACATCTTGATTATTGAAGTATTTGTTGATGATATAATCTTTGGAGGAGAAGATCAATTATGCAAAGAATTTTCTCTTGAAATGCAACAAGAATTTGAAATGTCTATGATTGGAGAAATAAAATTCTTTTTAGGATTGCAGATTTTACAGACTGATAAAGGCATTTTTTGAGTCAATCTAAGTACTTGAAAGAACTACTTAAGAGATTTGGGATGGAGAACTCTAAACCGGTAAGCACACCTATGACTACAAATGACAAATTATCTCAAAGGGATGAATCTACACCTGTTAATCCAACTAGATACAAATCTATCATAGGAGGTTTACTATATTTGACACAAACCAGACCTGATATTATGAATGCAGTATGTATAGTTTCTAGATTTCAGAGTAATCCTAGGGAAAATCATGAATCAACAGTAAAAAGGATTTTCTAGTACTTACAAGGCACAACAAATCTTGGATTATGGTATCCTAAAGATGAAAATTTTGATCTATATGCATACATAGATGCAAATTGGGCAGGAGATGTGGATGATAGAAAAAGCGCCACTGGAGGAGCATTCTTTCTTGGAAAGAGATTAGTTTCTTGGTTAAGTAAGAAATAGAGTTGTACATCTTTATCAATAGTAGAATCAGAATATGTTGCAGTAGCAACAAACTGTACACAGGTACTTTGGCTTAAACAAATGTTGAAAGACATAAAGGTAAAATGCAAGGAACCTATTACTATATATTGTGATAACACTGCAGCAATTGATATATCTAAGAATCTAGTATTACATTCTAAAACAAAACATGTTTCTATCAAACTGAATTTTTTAAGGGAAAAAGTTGAAGAAAAGGAGATAAAATTGGTTTATGTGAATACTAAAGAACAACTTGCACATATTTTCACAAAACCTTTGCCTAAGGAAACTTTTGAGTGTCTCAGAGATCATCTTGGAGTCATACCTCCACTGGTAGAGACCTGGATAGTTGATGATTATCATCAACCGGTAGAATTAA
The DNA here is from genome assembly GCF_030272615.1 of Cryptomeria japonica. Lineage (NCBI taxonomy): Eukaryota > Viridiplantae > Streptophyta > Pinopsida > Cupressales > Cupressaceae > Cryptomeria > Cryptomeria japonica. The sequence goes on along the minus strand of NC_081415.1, from coordinate 131,625,946 downwards.
ATGGACAAATCTTTTATTCCGATATTTGATGAGGAAGCTACTTCTCAGGGGGAGTAGTTGGTATTTTTGTATGAACTTAAATTTTGTAGCTTTGGCATTTGATGTCAAAGGGGGAGAGATATATGGAAAAACACATTATCAATTGAGGAGAGATATCTATGGTGAAAATTGGTACAGGATAACATAAAATAACTCATGTTGCTTCTAGGGGGAGAGATTGTCACTTTAAGGAGATTGTTGGTTTTACACTTGGCATTTCTGTTTTGGCACTTTGATGGTTTTTCCATCTTGTGTTGCCATCAATGCCAAAGGGGGAGATTGTTGGTATTTTGGTATGGTTTTGTCATTGATGTCAACACCTACTAAATACACCTACTTTGGAGATCCAACAACATTCACTGGCAAACAGTAAACTGTGCAACAGTTACCGGTATATGATTAACCGATAGGATATAATGTTCACCGGTACCTGGAATGACATGGAAGACACTTGGTAATGTCGAAGACATCATGTGGACACTTTATTTTCAAGTAATAATCATTGGTATATTCTTACTTGCATATTTGCTTTTACCGGCAAATAGGTCTAGGTTATCTAGGGTTACACCGACAGGTTTATCTTTTCCAGATCAACATGGCACACTATGAAGATAATTTATTATTGTTGTAAATGCATTAAGCCGACATGTTCAATTGGTTATTGCATTGTTTGTAAAATGTTTTTATTGTAATATCTTGTAGAGCCTACCTACTAAAATTGGTCTTAGGGTATGGTATAAATGTAAGATCTTATTTGTAAGATCAAGTGTGAAATGCGAAAAAGATTCAAGTGAAAGTATATGCGAGATAAAGAAGAGGCATACACGAAGACATCATTTGATGGTGAAGTTAGGTTTTTGTAGAAGCATATCAGCATTACACAGATACTGAATTTAGCATATGAAGATGCAATTTTGTGCAGTACATTCTTATTGGATTTAACCATCCAACTGTAGTCAGTGTGACTCCCATTTGTGATTGAGCAGTGAGCTCTAGGCTATTGGCCTTTCTACATGTGCAAACCCCTCTTGTACACTTACTCTCTGCAGTAGTATCATCTGATTGTGGGTAAGGTTTCTCACTGTGGTTTTTCCCTTATAGGGTTTCCATGTACAAATATTGGTGTCATATGTTGTGGATGACTTTGTGCTTATGTTTCATGCATTAATTCTTACCGGTATAGCAATTTACTATTAACACTGTCTACCGGCATACTTAACTGATTTACCGGTAGTAAGCATTAAGTTGGTTAATAAGTTTTTGGTTTGAATTTATTAGACAACTGATTCACCCCCCCCCCCTCTCAGTTGTCTTTGGGACATACATCTTCTTCACAAAAATCACTGGAGCACCCCATGGTGATACACTAGGCCTGATAAAACCCTTTTCCAATAGTTCCTCTAATTGTAACTTTAACTCACTTAGTTCCTGAGTAGTCATGTGATATGGAGCCTTGGAGATGGGTTCCGATCCTGGTACCAAGTCTATATGAAAATCAATATCCCTTTTTGGAGGTATTCCTAGGATTTCCTTAGGAAATACATCAACAAAATCTTGAAGCAAGGGATGATCAAGTGTTACTTCCTTACTTTCCTCTTCATCAAGATCATTAACTGAGACTCCAAAAATTTGACATCCCTTTCACATGCATCGCTTGAGTTGCTTTGTAGATATCATATGGAGATATATGGGTCGCTGAATACCTACTATCACTCTATGCTCACCAAAATCATCAATACAATATATAGTTTTATTTCTACACTCTATGTTAGATTCATGCTCCTCTAGCCAATCCATACCTAAAACAACCCCATAAGAGCCAAGAGGGATTACATGTAGGTCTACCTTTGTAGTGAAGTGTCCTAATCCCAATTCACATTCTTGGACACATAAATCTATGGTCATTTTGGTCCCAGAGGCTAGTTCTACATGCCACTTAACTCCTTGCCCTTTCGCCACTAGCCCACACTTTTCTACTAAGGATGGAGATATGAAGGAATCAGTTGCTCCAGTATCAAATAAAATAGATATAGTTTTACCCTTTAACGAACCCGTGGTTTCAATAACTATGCCTTGGTGATCAGCTTGCCTTTGCTCTATTGTGGCAAATATTCTATGGGACTGGCCTGCATTTTGTACTATGGGTTCAGAGGCTACCTGATTCTGGTTTGCGAGGGACTTGGTGCATTGAGAACAATGTATTGCAATATGCCCATGCTGCCCGCAAGAATAACAACCTATGTTTCTCACAAAATTTCTTGTAGATGGTGCACTTGATTTCTGGTAACTCCCTTTATTAATGTTCTAAGAATTTTGGGATGGTTGAGGGGTATACATCTGCTGAGGGCGAGAATTACCATGATTTTGTTGGTATTAAAATTTTCTACCACTCTGATTGTAATTTTGGGACTTTTTCTTGTGTGAGAAATATCCTCCTTTGAGAGTTGATTGTTGATTCTTAGAGCCTGACGTCCCTTGATATTGGTTCCCCTTAGAGATGGCCCCAACACTATTACCTCAGTTGTCAGAATGACCTCCTAAACCCAAATTAACATTCCTGTCAACCAGAAAGGCTTTGGCTATTGCATCTCGAAGACTCTTTGGCTCAAAGACTGCTACATCCCAGAAATATGGTCATTCAATCCCCTAATAAAATGTTGCACCAACATAGGTCCATCCTCCTTGTAACTCGAGAAGGGATTAAGTTCATAGAACTTTCACTCATAATCTTCAATCAACATGTTGTTTTGTTATAGGTGATGGAATTCTTCTGCTCTACCCTATCTCCATTAATCTGACATGAATCTATCTTTAAAGCTTTCTAAGAATAATTCCCAAGAAATGGTGTCTATGTTGACCTAGAGTTTTTCTTCCTCCATTCACCACCATGTTGAAGCAAACTTTCTTAAGTGCATGATGGTACATCTAGCTTTAACATTGCTACTAAAAGGGTGCATGGTAAAACATCTTTCAAGATCAAATATCCAATTTTCTACCGTAGATCCCCCCTCATTGCCAAAGAAAAGAGGTATATTAGCCCTAAGTAAATCCCTCATGTGAGTAGTAGAATTGCTATCTGGTCTTTTTGTCTCTCTCCTAGGGCTCCTATCTCTTTCCCTATCATGGTGTTGATAGTTATTTCCTTCCTCATGGTTTTCTTTATTTTTAATTATATCTAACCTCTGTAGGATCTCCCCCATCATGTGCCTCAATTGAGCCCCTTCAGATTCATTATTTTGACTTTCATCTCTCTCTTCCCTATGGATACCTTGGGATTGTTCTCCCTCATAGTCCCCTTGGAAACTCTCTTGCTGAGACCTAGAGGCAGAGTTTCAATTTCCATCCCTAGCTGCTCTATGGGTAGCAGGGGCAATCTAGGAGAGTAACACAACATAAGAAGGATATATATAGATTCAAAATATAATCTAACTAAGCATAATAGACCCTAGATCTCCCAGTGTAGCAACCTAGGGCTCTGATACCAATTGTCATGCCCCGCCAGGGAACCTGGTAGGACAAGAACAAAAGTTCCAAAATATGCTACAATTTTTTTTTAATATAACAGACATCTACCACTTCTAGAAAGTAAACATCCTTAATGCCCTTATAGGTTCCCTTTAATGTTCATCTACATAATTGAAAGATATAACAACTTAACACATAACATAATGTGCATAAAATAAACATACAATGATCTTCTTAATTTTGAGCATGATATAATATTTCACAACACATTAACTTTACTATCTATTTGATACACTACAAAGCTTTTATCATTTCATTTGAGACCAAAGTAAAAGTACATAACAATCCTATTTCCCATAATCCCATTCCCACTATAGAATGAATAACTATCCTTTGCATCATTTTCCCCTTGATTATTATTTACAACATCCATGCAATTAATACTTTTCATTTGATAACAACATATATAATAATGCAATTGTAGTTTCTATTAATGCCTTCTACTCAATTTTGAAAACAACACAATAAGATCATAAAGAGATAGGATAGGAAGGTTAAGATAACTTTTAAAAAAATTGTTTCAAATACAAAGTAATCATCCCTTATCGTAGTTCCTATAAACTACCCTCCCTTTTACAATTCTTTTCATAAAATTACATGTTTATTATAAGGCCATTCATGGCTTACAAATAATCCTTACAATATTTGAATGTACTAGTTCAAAAGCAAGGTCTTCAACATCTTCAACCAAGGATCAAGAAGCATCATCAAAAGAGATCACAAACACACCTCGAAAAATATTTACCACCCAACCACGTGGAATCACAAAGGTCCACTCCCCTATGCTAGGAGATAAAGCCAAGGTCCATGCAAGTACTAGGGCAATACTAAGGCCATGAGATATGTTTCCCCAAAACAATAAACAAGAACCACATATCACATAACAACATCAAATAACATCACAAGAGAGAGAGAACCAGAACACCTACTAGGTGGGTGTCATCATATAGCCTTAATGTCAGGATCCACCCTACCTACCATGTACCATGGTCCCCTCTCAAAAGGATCCACCCAGCCTGTAACAATGGTCGCGGTACTCCAACAGGCCTATATGGACTAAAATAATCATTTATCTTGTATTAGTGTGTTATAGCCCAACCCAACCCAAGTTCATTTTAAAAAGGTTATCACTTGAATTAAGCCCACTCATAGGATCTCCTAGCAACCACTTTGGGCCCTGACAACCTATAGTGAGCCACCCACCTAGGGTATCTAGTTACCCTACTCAAACATACATCAAATAAAAATAATAATTCATCTCACACAATTAGCATATAAGTTCAAGTACTCTCCCATGTCCTCCAAACCATAAGGATGAGTCTGACCCTTATCTCTAAGCCACAATCAAGCATGAGAAGGAGGTGGTCAATGCATAACCTATATAAAATATATATTTTTTTTTTTCATGAACACCTCACATTCATGAATTAGAGGTCTTTAAAATAGAGGTACCTACTATAGAAAGCACCCAAACCCCTAGGAAGGAAAAGCAACCCAAAGAACAACTCAAAAACCCATAAAATTGAACCATGTTTCCTTGTTGTTTAATAGATATTTATCTTGATAAATGGTTTGAGTGAAGACTAAAATATATTTGAGAAAATAGTATAATGATTTATATTTAATTTGAAATAATTTTTAGCCTCAACCAGAGATTATAATAAAAGTTTAAATAAAATTTCTTAAAACTATTTAAAACCCTCTTTGATAGAGTTGTGTAAAAGGGTTTGTTCAAAAATTAATTTTAAACCATTAAAAGATGAAATATTTTGGATTATTATAATATTTGGAGTTATCTTTCATATCCATTTATTTTATAATCATTTGGTTTTAGTTTGAGGAAGATATTTGATGCCCTAGTGACACAAACAATGAATTTTTTTTTGAGTTTTAATTGACAGAAAATTAGTCTCGGTACGAGGAACTTAACTTTCAAATGAACAGTTGGATTTCCCTACATTTTGGATATGTTTTATTACACCTAGATTTATACGTTTTCACCGACGCGATTTGAAAAATATTATCTATAATGAAATTTATGAATAACAGAATCAGAACTATCAAAACTGGGACAATCATAAGAATGGAAATCTTGTTTGTTGGGTTGATACTTGACACTTGAAGAACAGTTGTTGGTTGAGATATGACATTTAATTATAGATGTATTTTTATATTTGAATCACTACAGATCATAAATATTTTTTATATAAAAATAAAAATAAAAATAAATACAAGAGTCATTACTCCCCAACAAGACAATCATTTTCTCCAGATTGAATTTCCTAACCAAAGCATATCCCTTATGTTGTTCACCAAAAGTGATAACCCAAGACACCTGCAAATCTATCTATGAGATAGCCGATCTCAATCAATGAAACACCTCAGGGCTTGGACAACATAACATAGGATCCTAATGATCCTCCTACACTTCAGGTTCTCCTAGACCTAGGGGGGGACACCCTTTTGATGCATTGAATACAACGATCACAAACATAAGACTGCATCAACAATGAGCAAACAAATCATTTCACAAGCTCAACATATTAGGAAACATTACAGATTGGCTAGATCTATACAAGCAATAGGATGAAACAGAGCTTGGAAAGAATGGAACACAAACACCCCTAAACATGAAGGGAAAATAGATTTATCTTTTAAAATGTTGTTCTGAAAGACATCCCCAAACATGTAAGATCAGTGCCTTATCCATTGGGCAACAGAGTCACACATCAAACTATAAATGAAACCTTATACTGCAAATCCATCTTCATTATTAAATATTCATGCATTTAATGCCTTGCATAAATACATTACTTAGCTCACTCACAGAAAATATCAAATCCAGACACTATATTCCATTATTCATGATTTATTACAGAATTTAAATTCTTCCTTGAAGAATCCCTGCAAACAATCACAATTACCTCCTTGAGATAACAAATCTCATCCTCCTTGAGGATCTGATCTGAATATAATGAAAATACAAATCCAGAGACAACTTCTGTGTGAATTTGTGCATGCCTTACATACACAAGAACTTGCAGCTAAGAACACCTATAGCAAAGAATCGAAGTCCATTACTGAAAGGATAACCCTTCTCTGTACAATCTGGAAGAATACTCAGAATTGGAAGCCATAAAAAATGGAGTCATTCTCCCAATTTCTGGAACCCTTACAACTGAGCAGAATGGGGAATAAAAAGAGGAGGGAAGAAAAACAAATCTACAACTGAAAATTGCCAAGTGTCTCTCCTCTAACTAAAATTTGTTCTCATGGATACTGCTTCCAAAATATCCCACATTTGTCAAAATTAACCTCATAATCAGATTCCTCGCTCCAAGAGCTTTCCGAAAACATATAACACTTTATACTTTGGCAAAAAATTGAGCCCTGGGCGAATTAATCCTCAACATGGACCCATCATTTAAATTTTTCGAATTTCTCTATAGTTTAAACTATATCATTTAATCATTTTAAATTTGATTTTTTGCCTCCATTTGTGCTCTGACGCCTTGCCACGTGGCGGGGTCTAATTGGCTGATGGGGTCTACTGGGCGCCACCTGGGATGACACCTCATCTTTTGCCACTTGTCGGCCACGTCATCGCCACTGGGCTGCTTGCTTGTATGCCACATCATCGCCACTGGGTGCCACCTCACCGGGACCCGCCTGCTGGACCGCTGACTGTACCCACCACCTGTGTGCCACATGGACGACTCTCGTTCACTTTCGCTATTTTGCAGGGTTTAAACTACGTGCATCTCCCTTCGCGAAATAGCGCGAGCCGTTGATCTCTCTCGAACTTGCTCTCTCGTTAACCCGGCCTTCGTCTGCAAAATTTCACCTGTTTGCCTCGGGAAGCGTGCCTGCGTGGGGTCCACATGGTCTTCGTCCAGTCAACATCTCCATCGCCTCGGGAAGCATGCTCACGTGTGGGCCCACCTTGGGTGCCATCAAGTACCATCTGTCAAAAGCCTTTATGGCTTAGACATTATACATGCGTGGAACTTTGCCTATAAACATTTAAAAATAACACTTCCCAGTGCATGTGGGATATTATGTTTTGCCTGGAACTACAAATTTTGGAGCTTTTCCTGAGTGTTAATGGTGTTTTCAAGGCTACCAATTCATTTTGTTTGGGATTTCAATGCACCTTGCTTCATACCAAACACAGAGAGACTACTGCCAAGGTCGAATTTGTATTTGCCATATGCATTAATTTGCTTTCAAACTTCTTTCCCCATCCACCACGTCAGAGAGGAGGCTGCCCTGTGCATTTGTTTGGGAATTTTTTGCAGCTGCCAAACTCCATGTCCAGCATTAGCTTCTGCACTCAGCTACAATCCCTTCAACCACGTGAGCATTTAGCTGTTGGTGGTTTCTTTGCTGCCCCTTTCTTCACCACATGAACATTGGAGATGGGCATTTACACCAGCCAATATGCGTTTGCTTGAGATGCTTCTATTTGTCTCTTTACTCACCACATGAACTGCTGGGAGGAGAGCATCTGAGAGAGAAGCTGCATTCATTTTTTAAAATTGTCTGAAGCTTCTCTACATCTTCTGCAGTATTTCATTAACCACATTTTCCTGGAGGTCTATTTTGCTGCACTCCAAACTCCATTTTGCATTCACTTGGTTTTTTGACTTTATGTGGTGGCTGCTACCATGTGGGAGGAGGAAGATTTGGTTGAGATTCATTTGGTATTAAAGTCTGAAATATTATTTACCGTGTCACCCAGGTTGCTGCTTGCATTTGCTTAGTTTCTCAATGCTCCTTCAAACACACATAGGAGGCAGGAGGCATTTGCTATGACATTTGCTTGAAAGATTCTAAAAACCCTTCCACCAGCCATCATGTGAGAGAGGGAAAGAGTTTGTATTAGTCTTAAAAAAGTTGGAATTGAATCTTTCACCTTCTATTCCTTTTGAAATTTCTGCTCTACACCCACTTTCATGGTTGCCTTGATTATCATACATTGCGTGGGATTTTCTTTTTATGTTGTTTTGTTGAATCCTCTCCTTGGATTCAGTCTCTAGACACCATTCACATATTTCCACCTTACTTTCCCAACTTGTAAACAATTGACTCCAGTACTTCTAAAAGTTTGAAGACCCCATATTGGCTGCCAATTTGCATTTGGGTGTTTGCCATGAACTCTTAAAATGCCTTGGTTGTTTTGACTACAAGGGGCATTTTCATTTTGCATTACCTTCTGGTGGGAAACATACAAGTGCTCTACTCCAATAATGGATGTCAATATTACTCTAAAAATGCTCATAGGGCCAAGTCGCCAATAAAATAACAGTGCACAGGCATGAGCCAGGTCGGGCCCCAAAGTGGGTCCGACTAAAAAAAAATTCGTTTTCATGCAACTGACCCTTGGAATGCTTCACGGACCTCAAAAATACCTCTGGGAATGATCGACATCGTTTTCGGATCATTAATCCGCATTTTACAACCTTCAGGCAATTACGCCACAATTTTCGCATTTAATCGCGAAGACGTAATTTTCAAACCTGTCAAAACACCTTTCTGGAGCTCGCCATCTGACAGGCGTGTACTTTGATATACAAGGATGACATCTACCAAATGGTTTCTCAAGAAGAGTCCCGAGCGAAAAGATATTAATTTCCGAAAACGGCCAACTGACTTTGTCGACACTGCGGACCTCATGAAGTCAATGTTCTGGCAACACATGATGCCTTTCTCAAAAATATCAAACGACCTCCGTGGGTCCTCAAATTTGAAACATAGGTACCTTAAAGTACATACTAAATCTTTGAATTCTCAGTTCGATCACCAGACTGACAGGATGCAAACGGCGCGCTCACCAAAATGGCTACATTAACTGATCTAACACTGGAAGTGCGGATAACTGAATTTGATGGTAAAATGAGTCATTTTGAAAACCGATCAAACGGATTGATAAAATCTTGAAATTTGAAATGTATCTCACCATTTATACCAACATTATCCCGGGACAAACATTCTGACATGACGCTCACCAGGACATTTTTACACTTGTGCAAACATCACAAACTACAAACGGATTGAGCTTTGAAAACTGAGCAAACGGATTCATAAGGACTTGGAATTTTGCATGTTGACTCACATTTATGCATACAATTGAATCCATTTTGAATTTCTCCATGATGATCAATAGGGAAAAAGATGTAATCGCTCAAAGAAGGCTACTCCATAAAATTTACACTTGTGCCTAGAATGCACTTTCAGCTCACCCCTCGAAATGGGTACCTCATAAACTTATCCAAATTGAATTCTGAAAGTTGCACATCATTGAATAGGCCAAATGAAAGGTGTGGGACATGAATCCCGAGCCTTACCCTCTGAAAATCAACTGGCTCCATTTTACCCCCTTGCTAACTAGGCATTCAAACTGACTTATTTAGGTACTTTTCTGACATGCAGAGCAAAATTTTGAAATAGGCCTATAAACTTGATGTAGTTTTAAATACTCCCAACAGTGGCTCTGACTGGGGATGGTTGATTGCAAGATCAACACAAGAATCCAGATATCTTTGGTTATGCAGACCACCCAAAAGACGGGTCATTCTTCTCTCAATTCTTCTCTTCTCAAAACAGGGCTTCCTTATTCTACCCAAACAGCAGGGCACTTTATTGAAAACCACACAACTGAAAGCAAAGCAACTGTACGAAATATACAACTTATCAATGGCTCCCTGGCCATCAAAACTGAAATCAATTCTTACCTCTGTCAAACACTTGATTTTCATTTCCACTAACCGGAGGTAAGTTGAGATCATCATTCCAATCTGCCTGATCAAAAACACTTCCACTTCTAATCAGCTGGTCACATAAAACATAATCAGTAGCATGTTCATAATCAATCAATCTTTGGAAACCAAACGAATGCTAAACGTGCTGATCACCAGGTGACATAAGAGTGCCATACTCTTTACCACTCTTTCCCAGTTGAAATGAAAAGTGGCCTAACTTATTCTGAAAGTTGAAAACATCAGGCACATCTCTATTGCTAGTTTTCTCAAATGATGAACACTCTTCCACAATGATGGCTTGCAAACTAGAGAGGAAAACTTCCTTATAACATGACTGCAATTCGTCTTGCTGATCACAATTCCTATCAGCACTTTGCACACATGAAAATACATGATTGTCACTTGTCAATGGTTTATTTCCCACTTGTAAATCTGAGAAAACTACTTCAAATCTGTCATTCTTTTTAACAGCAAGATCCACACAATGCATACCAAAATCTGAGTTCATATCAACATATAAATCTACATTATCACACCTATCAAGCATATATGCATCTTCATCTTGTCCATCACTCAAATCAAAAATAGGGAAAGAATCAATAGCATATGTATCATACTTCACACCCTCAAAAACATCATCAATATCTAAACAAGTACTGGTTGGGCGTGAGAGAATGGGCACATTTTTGGATGCATACCTCTTAAAATCAGCAGCTAAGAGCTCTGAAATTTGTTCACTACTTAGTGAACCTTCTTCATTTCCATTTTTCTTGGCTTCATCCTCTGAGCTGAAAACATTGTCCCAATCTGATAAAGGTATTAAATCAACAGTGCTCATGTCTCTATGCACATTTGTTTCATCATTACAACAACTCACATCTGCATCATAACCTTTATCATGCTGCTCATAAAGTGTTGCTATATGTTGCAACATAGTTTCATAACTGGGGTTGCAAACATTTTGTGGATTGAACTTAACAACAAGGTGACCCATATCATTAAAATCTGAAACCTCAACGGGCTCATGAATACTCAAACAATTACTTATTTTCTCATAAATTTCTTCTTGCTCTGAATACACATCTAAACTGTCATGCTGAGAATAAGAATCATCTTCAGCATCATAGGAGGCATATCCACTCACAGATTCATCTCCCTCACTGTCCTCAATCTTGTGTACATTTTCAGATTTAATTGCTTCAATCTTATCTATCCATTCTTTAATACATGCAACACTCTCTTCTCTCAAGGTAGTAGACCAATTAATTGAGTCAGGCTCATCAAGCTCTAAAAATAATTCAATCAAAACAAACTCATGGGGTCTAGCATCAGCTGGAAACTCATTTAATGCACCTATGAATCTTTTATAAAAAATACATGATGACTCTTCCTCTTTTCTTTTCCCCATTTTCTTTCTTAAAAACCAGATGAATTTCTCTCGGATCTTTTGAAGACATACTGCAATCTCTTTATCAATCTCTTTCAAATTTGACAAAGGAGTTGGATATCTAGGAACTATATCTAGATCCATCGGGTTTAAAACATCTACTGAACCACTATCATAACCATGCATCTCACTGTTTTACAAATTCTTTTCAAAATACAAGCAGTCACTACTTTTCAGAATCATACACACTTCTCATCATATCTCTGACTGAAAACTTATTTCAATGAAGTATGTAAATTGTAAATTTCTTTTCCTTTCAATGGTGACCTTTTCACCTTATAAGGAACATATAATTTCATAGATACTTTGAGGAATACCTGGTAAAATCAATGTTGTTGCTGTCCACTTCACTTCTGACTAAAAATTTGAAGAAATCCTCCAAATCTCAGGTTCGTTCTTACAGAGTCGCCACCTCCTTGAAGAGGAATAAATTATAAACTACTGATCTTCACTCTGAAACACTCTTAGATTTCTGGGTCTCACTACACACAGCAGAGTCACATAATATTTTTCAAATGTCTTAGCAACAAGAATTTCCAGGGTAAACACTTCCAAATCTGAAAATGACTTTCAGATTTGTACACTTCTAAGACTCTTCCCCAAATGAATTTTGGCACAACTCTGGGATTCGATTCAACATGAATTATTACATCACGTCCCCACCAGAGTCGCCATTTTTGTTGTGGTGACTCGAATGGGATAATCTCAACCTTATATGAATTAAATCTTTCTTAACCAGAGGCTCTTCACAATTCATTTACTTCCCCAGCAGAGTCGCCATTTTTGTTGTGGTGACTCGGATGGGATAATCTCAACCTTATATGAATTAAATCTTTATTAACCAGAGGCTCTTGACAGTTCATTTGTTCCCCAGCAGAGTCGCCATTTTTGTTGTTCACCAAAAGTGATAACCCAAGACACCTGCAAATCTATCTATGAGATAGTCGATCTCAATCAATGAAACACCTCAGGGCTTGGACAACATAACATAGGATCCTAATGATCCTCCTGCACTTCAGGTTCTGCTAGACCTAGGGGGGGACACCCTTTTGATGCATTGAATACAACGATCACAAACATAAGACTGCATCAACAATGAGCAGACAAATCATTTCACAAGCTCAACATATTAGGAAACATTACAGATTGGCTAGATCTATACAAGCAATAGGATGAAACAGAGCTTGGAAAGAATGGAACATAAACACCCCTAAACATGAAGGGAAAATAGATTTATCTTTTAAAATGTTGTTCTGAAAGACATTCCCAAACTTGTAAGATCAGTGCCTTATCCATTGGGCAACAGAGTCACACATCAAAGTATAAATGAAACCTTATATTGCAAATCCATCTTCATTATTAAATATTCATGCATTTAATGCCTTGCATAAATGCATTACTCAGCTCACTCACAGAAAATATCAAATCCAGAAACTATATTCCATTATTCATGATTTATTACAGAATTTAAATTCTTCCTTGAAGAATCCCTGCAAACAATCACAATTACCTCCTTGAGATAACAAATCTCATCCTCCTTGAGGATCTGATCTGAATATAATGAAAATACAAATCCAGAGACAACTTCTGTGTGAATTTGTGCATGCCTTACATACACAAGAACTTGCAGCTAAGAACACCTATAGCAAAGAATCGAACTCCATTACTGAAAGGATAACCCTTCTCTGTACAATTTGGAAGAATACTCAGAATTGGAAGCCATAAAAAATGGATCCATTCTCCCAATTTCTGGAACCCTTACAACTGAGAAGAATGGGGAATAAAAAGAGGAGGGAAGAAAAACAAATCTACAACTGAAAATTGCCAAGTGTCTCTCCTCTAACTGAAATTTGTTCTCGTGGATACTGCTTCCAAAATATCCCACATTTGTCAAAATTAACCTCATAATCGGATTCCTTGCTCCGAGAGCTTTCCGAAAACATATAACGCTTTATACTTTGGCAAAAAATTGAGCCCTGGGCGAATTAATCCTCAACATGGACCCATCATTTAAATTTTTCTAATTTCTCTATAGTTTAAACTATATCATTTAATCATTTTAAATTTGATTTTTTGCCTCCATTTGTGCTCTGACGCCTTGCCACATGGCGGGGTCTAATTGGCTGATGGGGTCTACTGGGCGCCACCTGGGATGACACCTCATCCTTTGCCACTTGTCGGCCACGTCATCGCCACTGGACTGCTTGCTTGTATGCCACATCATCGCCACTGGGTGCCACCTCACCGGGACCCGCCTGCTGGACCGCTGACTGTACCCACCACCTGTGTGCCACATGGACGACTCTCGTTCACTTACGCTATTTTGTGGGGTTTAAACTACGTGCATCTCCCTTCGCGAAATGGCGCGAGCCGTTGATCTCTCTCGAACTTGCTCGCTCATTAACATGACCTTCGTCTGCAAAATTTCGCCTATTTGCCTCGGGAAGCGTTCCTGCGTGGGGTCCACTTGGTCTTCGTCCAGTCAACTCCTCCATCGCCTCGGGAAGCATGCTCACGCGTGGGCCCGCCTTGGGTGCCATCAAGCACCATCCGTCAAAAGCCTTTATGGCTTAGACATTATACATGCGTGGAGCTTTGCTTATAAACATTTAAAAATAACACTTCCCAGTGCATGTGGGATATTATGTTTTGCTTAGAACTGCAAATTTTGGAGCTTTTCCTGAGTGTTAATGGTGTTTTCAAGGCTACCAATTCATTTTGTTTGGGATTTCAATGCACCTTGCTTCATACAAAACGCAGAGAGACTACTGCCAAGGTCGAATTTGTATTTGCCATATGCATTAATTTGCTTTCAAACTTCTTTCCCCATCCACCACGTTAGAGAGGAGGCTGCCCTGTGCATTTGTTTGGGAATTTTTTGCAGCTGCCAAACTCCATGTCCAGCATTAGCTTCTGCACTCAGCTACAATCCCTTCAACCACGTGAGCATTTAGCTGTTGGTGGTTTCTTTGCTGCCCCTTTCTTCACCACATGAACATTGGAGATGGGCATTTA